>NC_066511.1:5574613-5652113 GCF_024679095.1 Eriocheir sinensis | reverse complement strand
TTATTTCTATTCAGAAACACAGTTTTCCTAATATAGGAATGTCTCTTTAAAACTAACATTTTGCTGTGATAATCAAAAGGAGTCTACGAACGAAGAAATAACGATGAAATAACGACACGAAAGAGCATAGAAGTGTATGACATGCTGCCTTGGTACCTTTCGTATGCGTTATCCTTCGTAAAAAGTCTGCTAAATCTGCTATTTCACAAGAAACAATAACCGAGGAGTGAAACAAGGAAGGGACTGTCATAGAGCAATGACTCAATTTAGGATAGAAATATGTAAAATGTCCGCTAAAAATCCACAATTCGCAGAGAGAGACTATCAGAGGAAGGGAAAATGCGGCCGTCAGAAATGAAGCGAGGGACCCAGAAGCAGCGGCTCTTCCACTATCGGGTGCTCGTCATTGCTTCTATTGATGGACGTTCTTAATGAGGCGGAGGAAGAGCCGCGGGGGAGGCGGATGGCCGGGGCAGAGGTCGGCGGGAAGGGGGCGGCGAGGCGGAGGATGAATAAGATTATCGTGGGAAATTGAAATTCAAGTTTGTGAGTGTCGGTAGACTGTCTTGGCAGTACGGATATGATGGTTATGATGGTAGGGGTGATGCGTGTTGCAGTATTGTGATAGTGATGACATCATTAGTTTAACTATTACGTATTGGTGTTGTTATATTATTACTGTTACCATTATTATTATTATTATTATTATTATTATTATTATTATTATTATTATTATTAGTGTTGTAGTAGTAGTAGTAGTACCTCTTCTACTACTACACTATCACTACTACTACTACTATGGCGCCACTATAAACATTGGCCTGCGCCACAACGGGCTGGGCCATACCATCAGGCCCCTCCAAAAACAAGCCTACCGGCGCCACAGGCGATGTAAAAAAAAAAAAAAAAAAAAAATAATAATAATAATAATAATAATAATAATAATAATAATAATGCCCCGGGTAATAATGTGTTCCGGTCAGTGCCATGAAGCTAACAGTGGCCAGTGAAAAACGTCTCAGCTCAGTCATTGCAACAGCCGCATTCAGAGACACATGTAAAATCAGTTGTGGATAACTTGGAATCGGCAGAAGGGAAAACTAGTGGCGTTGACAATACAGTTCCACATGCCACGTTTACCTGCGGCATCAAGCAGAAATGGAACTACTTTATGAAGACAGTTCTTGACATTACTCCGTTGTTAAAACCACTGGAGGATGCTATAAGAAACAGTTATGACAGTGAAAGCAAATGCTAGATGCCCCTAAGAACAGGTGAAAAGATTGTTGGAGTTGTCGCCAAAAATGGGTGGCTCGGCTTTACGGACCTACAATATGTAGCGCAGTATAAATTCGAAAATTCACTGAAAATCATTGCCACTCTAACAGTACACGTTATTGAGCAAAAGGAACTGGGGAAAGACAATCCTCAGAAAATTAGGTCAACAATGAGCAATGAAGTTCGAAAACATCGAGAATGCAAGAAGAAACACCCTTCATGACCTAATGAGAGAGCTTTCCGAAGACACAGGGAAAAAAAATGAAATGGCACAGGGGGTGGGCTCATCAAGCTGGCTAACCACACTACCTATTATTTTTTTTTACATAAAAGGAAACAGCTCGAGGGCGAAAAAAACAACATAATGGAGGAAGAAAAAAATCCCGTTAATCACTGCCCCTATAAAAAAGAGTTTAGAAGAGTGGTCAAAAGATATATCAATTTCGGGAGGTGTCCCGATACTCTCCTTTTGAAAGAGTTCAACTCGTAGGCAGGAGGAAATGCAGATGAAGGAAGATTGTTCCAAAGTTTACCGGTGTAAAGGATGAAAGAGTGAAGATGCTTGTTAACTCTTGCTTAAGGGGTTTGGCAGTATAGGGAAGAGCTAGAGCAGAAAGTCGTGTGTATTAGGGATGCAGGAGAGGGGGTGGCATGCAGTTAGCAAGTTCAAAAGAGCAGTCAGCGTGAAAATATCGATAGGAGACAATGAGAGGCAACATGGCGGCGGAGTTTTAGAGGTAGAAGACTATCAGTATGAGGTGGGGAGTTGATGAGACGAAGAGCCTTATCCACTCTGTCCAGGAGAGCTGTGTGTGTGGAGCCCCCCACACGAGATTCATACGCCATACGAGGGCGGACAATGCCCCTGTATATGGATTGCATCTGTGAGGGGAAAAAGAGCAGGCGGAGCGATACAGAACACCCAACCTCGAGGAAGCTGATTTGGAGATATGAGGTTTCCAGTTGGGATTTCGAGTTAAGGACAGACCGAGGATGTTTATTGACGAAGAGTGTTATCGAAGAATAGGGGATAGGTGTTTGGAAGATTGTGTCGAGTTGATTGGTGGAGAAACTGAGTGTTAGAGGCATTGAAGGACGCAAGTTCTTTTCGCCCCACTAGGAAACTGTAGTAAGGTCTGAGGTTAAGCGTTCTGCGGCCTCCAACCTGGAATCATGTAGTTCCTGTTGGGAGGGTCTTCTGTCAAAAGATGTTTAGTTGTGCAGAGTAGAGTAATCGGAGTAATAATGGTTAGTAAAGTTTGTTTTGGAAAGATCATCAATGAACAACAGAAAGAGAGTGGGGGATAGGACAGAGTCCTGCGGAACACCACTGTTGATAGGTTTAGGGGAAAAAAAAGTGATTGCATACCACAGCAGAGACAGAACGGCCAGAAAGGAAACTGGTGATGAAAGTACAGAGAGAAGGATAGAAACCGTAGGAGGGAAAACAACCGTAGGTAGGAAGCAAAGACTTGTACCAGACTGTCGAAAGCTTTCGAAATGTTTAGGGCAACAGAGAAAGTTTCACTGAAACCGCTAAGAGTGGATGACCAGGAGTCTGGAAGGCAAGAAGATCACCAGTAGAACGCCCCTTGCGGAACCCATACTGGCGATCAGATAGGTCAGAAGTGGATAGATGCTTATGAATCTTCCGGTTAAGAATTGATTCAAAAGCTTTAGATAGACAGCAAAGTAAAGCTATATGACGGTAGTTTGAGGGATTGGAACGTCTACCCTTCTTAGCACAGGCTGTACGTAGGCATACTTCCAGCAGGAAGGAAAGGTAGATGTTGAAAAACAGAGACGAAAGAGTTTGACCAGGCAGGGTGTCAGCACGGAAGCACAGATTTTAAGGACGATAGGAGGCAGTCCATCAGGCCATAAGCCTTCTGATGATTGAGGCCAGAGAGGGCATAGAAAACATCATTCGTAAGAATCTAAATTGGGTAAAATGTTGCAGTTTAAACAAGAAAGAATTCACAGATTCCATTGCCCTGATATATGGCTGGTCAATGGATGGACTCCCGAACACGTGTATGTGCTGCTCAAAACAATGCCATGACGTCCAAAACAAAAAGCTTTGTATGTATGAGACATGATGACAGCTAAGATGTTATAAGACGTTTGTCACGATGGCCATAGAGCCCCCGCTTCTTCCTCTGCAAGACGAACAACTCGCCAGACGTACTGCAAACGCGGTGAACGATGTAAGGGTAGATGTTAGCGCCAGAGGGCTTGGACTTATGGACAAAGGGCGTTTTTTGACATAGGACATAAGGTCTACTACTCCGGGGGCCCGAGTGCATATTCACCAAGTCTGTAACACCTCGTCCTCCACGAGAAATTAGGACCAGTCAGAGCGCGCGCTCAGCCAGGCAACGCATTGCCAGCTCGTGACGTCATTACTTACCCTTTATATACACAGTTGTATCAAACATATGTTAATTGTTTCGTGAAAACACTAATACTTTCAACAGTTGAGATGTTTATACTTATGTTATTAATGCCAGTGGTTCCCAAACTGGGGGGCATGTCCCCCTGGGGTGGCGTGCCCCCCCAGGTCAATGCTTCACTTAGAAAGGCAAACAAAACAAATAGGTCTCATATTTTTCTGATTCTGCAAGCTAAAATATGTCAGAGGTTTTATCAGATCGAACACTGATATGGCGATATGGTCATCTATCAATTATTTCGTGGGTAAATGATAATAACATTTATGTCATATGTATGTAATATATCTCCAACATTATAGGTAAAAACAATAGCTATCCCCGAGCTCGCGACAAGTATTAACATTTCATTTTTATTAGTCGTCAACATATCAAGGAAAGGGAAAATAACAACGGTATTTCTTTTTTTCCCTTTTGCCAAGCGTCAGATAGCCTCGAGCACGAAGCTGCATGCGTACAAATGGCGCGACCGGCTTCATTTTCATCAGCGGGAGGAGGGCGGCACAAAAGTGTGATCAAAACGGTGAGATTCAAAGTAATCAGAACTCAAGGGAACTTATACAAACTTTGACCTCTTGATTCCTGGTCAATTTCTTCGAGCTTAAAGTGTAATATTGGACCTTCTTAAAAATGTTTTCATAATTGATCCAAAAAGTTTTTTGAGTAAAATTTCTTTACGAGAAAATAAACTTACAAGTTCTGTTGGTTAGCCTTCCAGATGGGCGACAAATAGCTTCACAACCATAACCCCCCAAAACCTTTCTTTGTAGAAATGTGTTGTTACATCGACAGAATAATAAATACGTGTTATTATGCTTCCCTTCTTATTTGTAAACACAATGCAGCAACAAACTTCTTGCATTCCCGTAATTATTTTCTCAATAGTAATTTTTACTTTTTCCAAGTATGTAACATTTCACAAATAACCACGAAAAAGGTGCGAAGTAATATCGAGCAAGAAATATAAGGAGTGAGAAAACTGGATATATGTCGCCAACAAATTTAGAGCAATCGAGGCAGGGAACTTTTTTTTGCTCGTATATTTATGCTTTGCTGAAAACAGTGTACTATGAATGAATTACACACACACACACACACACACACACACACACAGCCTCCCCGGCGTGGTCATCGTCCCTTACCCTCACCCAACAACAGCAGCCGCGAACCGACCGTTACAAACGTAGCGCAGTGCCCGCGATAGTGCGGATGATAAACAATGCCCAGCAGTGACAGTCAAACCCAAAGGGCCGCGGTGGAGATTAGCACCTCGCCGCTACCCTCTAAGTGCCCCCCTCACACCACCCTCCCTCTCCCTTATGTCTCTATTTTTAGTTCTCCCAAACCACCCCCCACCCTCTCCCTCCATCTAGTGTAGCCTATTTACTATTAGTTTATTGTATTTTTAATTTGTATATTTTCAGCCTAACGGCTGCCTTACATTAATAAAGCTGTTATTATTAATTATTATTATATAATACACACACACACACACACACACACACACACACACACACACACACACACACAGATCTAATTTAATTTCTCACTAATTTATTTGCAATGGCACAAGTCAGGCCAAAAAATCACAACGGACGTCAAAAAGAGCAAACCAAGTGGTGGCGCTGTCCCTTAGAAGCTAAGTATGCAGCGGCCTGAGACTCCCTGCTGTCTCGCCTTGCCTTGCCGGAAACACCTCAACAGCGCCAAAAATAATTCACGTCATTGATGGACATGCGGCGGCTAGTGGCAGCCTCAATCTCGGCCTAAGCAACAATTGGGTAACACCAAAACAAGTAAGGGAAAATAAATTTATTATAAAACTTGTAATGAAATCAGATACACAGTTAAAGAAAAAGGTCGTACTAACAGAAAAAACAAACAAGCAGTACATCATTTTCGATACACTGATTTGAATGTCTCGTTTTGTCATTTTTAACAAAAGAATGTTAAGAAAGTAGTAATGTACTACGTATCTCTTTGACAGTTAATAAAGTGGCCACATGTAGCTTTGCCTGTATAGCCAATATGGTTTATACTGTTGCCTGTGGTGAGCATGTTGCTGACTGACTGAGGCTTCGTGGACTCAAGAGCCAATCACCTAACTTAGAGAAAGTAAAAATGAAAATTTGGCTTCCTCCGGAAGTGTAAGTCAAGACGGGGAATCAGTCAAATGATCACAATACAAATGTGTCGGCTGCAGTTAAAATAAATGTAAAGAAAGTATTTTGGAGCAAGGAAGTTATTGCCATCCTTACCGGTAACGTTTTGACAGGAAGGTAGAGGAGAAGGAGGAAGTGATTGACGGCCGCGAACAATGACGAACATCTTTCAGACGGCAGCTTTGTCTCGCTCAGCCTCCCTTGATTTGAAATTCTTGCTGCATCTCAACACCCTTTTTCTTGGCAGTGTCCTCACGATCACGAGGCCTGTGAGACTTTCTTCGCCTCCTAGAGCGGCTAATCCCGGGCCTGTGTCTGCTAATGGGGCAGTATTGTGTATCACCATTGTTATTCCAGCCACGCCGCACCCACAATGGCTGGCCAGGAAGACACTGTAGACGTCAGCCTCTCTCCTCCCTCCCATTCTCACTCTCCCATTCTCTCTCTCTCTCTCTCTCTCTCTCTCTCTCTCTCTCTCTCTCTCTCTCTCTCTCTCTCTCTCTCTCTCTCTCTCTCTCTCTCTCTCATACTCACCCGTTCTATCGATCCCCTTTGCTGTTTGTTATCTTCTTATACAGTCTCTCTTATTCCTGCCCTCCATTCACTTACTTAACAATCTTATCTTTCCTCATTTAATTCATATATCCAAATTAATTCAGAATTTCATCCATTTAACCACTTTTGAATTCACTCCTTTTGCTGTTATTCCGAAACCCATCTCTCATAGACATCCTTATTACTACTCTCAATCCCATCCTGACACACTGCTTACTTTTAAATAGCTCTTTCCAGGGTATGTATAATATATGGTGTGCTATCTATAGTACATCCCACGTCCATGTCTCTCAGATGCTCATACAAGAGTTAGGAGAATAATTCTACTCCAATACCCTTCTTTACCCCTCAGGCTCACACTTCCCCTCATATCTCACACCAACGCAACGCGCATGTTACCTCTCCGCCCTTTACTGTTCTTTCCCTTCTTCCCCTTCATGCTCCAATGCATAACATATAATCACCCCCAAGGTGATGATTTCAGTCACTTTCTCCACCTTCCCTTCGCCAAGTTAAATCCGACACTTATTGTGCTCTCTTCCTTAACTTTATGTTGCTCTGGTCATAGTGCCTTGTTAATTACTGTGGGGTTCTTGAAAGGTCTGGACTTCCGAAAATCCCGTAAATTCTCAGTAATAAAAAATAAAAAATAAAATATCTGAAAATTCAGTTCTCAGACTCACAGCCCCTCTAGTCACTTATTATTTAATTATAAGAACATAAGAACATAAGAACGCAGGAGTCTGCAAGAGGCCGGTAGGCCTGTACGAGGCAGCTCCTTTATATATGACCAGTCACACTACCATAGGTTAAGCAAAGACCAGATGAACCTGCTCTTAAGTTTATTTAAAGCAACAAAGAAACTCGCTGGAAATTAAGAAATAATTAATTAATTCCAGGTACACAGCAACCTAGCTATCTTTCTTAAAATATCCTATGCAAATAGATTGCTTAACTGGAGATGGGAGAAGCGGGAGCCACACCTGATCTACCTCGTGGTCTGGAGTCCTGGAGTCCTTCTTCAGTCCTCTCTCATTCCTCTCTGCAACACGCCGCCTCTCGACCTTCCAACGCCTTTCCTCGCCTGCAGTACACAGTCCCCCTGGACTTGTGGATACTACAAAGGCGGGTAAACCACCACGATGGACACGTGGCACGGAAGGATGGTGAGGGAGGTCTGGACGCAGTGAAGTCTGGGCGGAAGATGGCGGCGGGGAGCCCGGCGACCAGAATCCTCAGCGCGGTCAAGATGCCAGCTCTCGCCACACTGACATCTCGTTTTTTCTGCATAACACTTATACTAACGCCCTAACGGCTATGGATTATTATTTATTAATAACCTAACACCGTGCACTAGGTAATAGTGGGTCATGCATCCCATAATAATTCAGCTTTGGCAGCAATAACGAATATGATTTGAAATAGGTGCTGTTTCCCGCCTTCTAGTTTTCCCGCCTGTCCTGTGACTACTTCCCGCTCTCTCAATCAAAATGGCGGGGACTCCCGCGGTATTTTTCCACGGGCTATTCCTTGAATAATGAAATCATGACAATTACCAATATCTTAATCTTGCCTACATTTATGTTTAACTTTCTCTTCTTATTCACCCTGTCTACTTCATCCACAGTCTCTGCAATTTAATTTTATGCCAACAACACTATGTTCTGAAAGGTCTAGCCCTTCCACTAAGGACTGCTCCGTATATCCTATTATCAGCCTCGCACTTAGATACATTGAATTGGCTTTCTTTTCTGGCTTGCTCTTTCTTGCATTATTAACTTCATATCTTACTGTTTATCAACTTTGCCTTTAGGATTATGGTTGCCTTATTTTGGAAGATCAGACTCTACTTTTTGAGGAAGAGAGACTTCAAATTGTGGTTTACAACAAATTCGATTAATGAAGCTGATATTTGAGATAAAATAGCTACGGTATGACCTTGATTTTCCTTAACACTAAAGTAGTCTCTCAAGTGTGATTTATCGACAAATTACTATTATAATCTGATATTTGGAAGCTGCATTAACTGTACCACGACCTTGGCTTCTCCTCACCTGTCCGCATTCTTTTTTTTCTTATTTTAGTTCCCCCACATTCTTTTCCGTCGTTCTTTTCCATCATTCCTTATTCACCATCTGACTCCCACGGCATTTGCTTTCTTAACAACTTCGGCTCACTATTTCTTAATGTTATTTCTTGTACATTAATAACCTAAGACAGTTGCAGCTCTCTTCACTTCATACAACTTACTTCTTTCCTCACTATTACATTTTTGCCATATTTTATTCCCTGTCTTGTTCTCTGAGTTTTCGCTTTTAGGTGGTTTTCTTTTATCTTGTTAAATATTCCCTCAGCTCATCTTCATTTCACGGTTACACCTCAGCTCCCGACAACTTGGGCGCTGGCAACGAGTCGGCCCAACGCCCCTCTTGCCTCGCTCCTCACCCACCCTCCCTTTGTGTTAATCCTCCAGCCTCAAATGCACGGCCCAATAACATGCAAATGGGCACTTCACTGATTCTTTTTTTTTCCCCTCGGCTTCAGTTGCATGACGACTTTCAAATAAAGTGAGTCGTTCAAACAAGTGACCATCATATATCCAGTCGCACGTGCAAAACAAGGCAAAGCAGAATAAAGTTCGCTAACACACGAGTTAATGCTCTATTTTTCCGCGAGTATGAAAGCCCTGATCACGCTGCAAATCGTTCCTGGATGGATTAAAACAGAACGAGAAAAAAATTATAACGGGGTAGGTTTTGTTTTGCTGCCTTAAATTTCCGCGACTTTATTTTTCTATTGTATCAAAACGTTGCTGTCTTTGAATCCCTCAAGCATCTACTTCATTTTTATAAGCATCTATCTCTTCAGTATATAAAGAAAATATAAGGTGAGAAACACCATTCACACTGACTATACACTTGGTGGGTTAGTGGTAGACAGTTAAATATTCTCGGAGCAGCCTTGCCGGAGTTCGTAGAGCATACTACCCGGTAACACACTGAACTGAGGCTTAGTAGCTTCATCGGTACTCGCCGTGGACAGTCACTGGTTACACAGAAGAGGGTTTAGCTAAATAAAAATGAAAAAGATCTTGTTATTACTAGCTTTTGCGGCTTTGTTTTGAATTTTATCCTCGGCATCGCCGAAGAAAATTTTGTTAGAATTTGTTCATAAGAATGTTGCGTTATTTATTTAGTAAAGGAAGAACAATATTTATAACAGGAGGACTCTTACATGTGGAGTCGTAATACTTGTTGCGAGAAGACTGATTTTTGTCGCTTCATTGCGTTGGATTAAGTTGGAAATATATTGTTTATAACGAGCATTTACGATAAAATAGCTAATGCTACGTATTAATTATTAAAAAAAGAACGTTTAACAGTTGCACTGTTCGGTGAGTTCATAAGGCAGTTTGAATGCTAAGTTAAATAAATCATAAAAGGGGTAAAATGTAGGAACTGAGTATCATAAAATATAAGAGCAAATTTTAAAAAGTTGTAGAAAATATTAACACAAAAACTGAAGAGCCTTGCAAAATCTTTTTTACGTATATACAACATTTTTATACACAACCCTCTGGCAACCAACACGCCAGAGTCCATCGGAGGGGAGAGAAAAGTATAGAGGGAAATGTGCGCGTGGGAGTGTGTACTCGTAACATGCAGGAAATAATAAAATATTGTGTTTCTGAAATGGGTCGCTGACGTGATGAAAGGAAAGGAGGAGAATTTCTGCAAGTTTGTTTTCTGTGTTGTGGGGTCGTGAGAACAGGCTGCTACATAACATGAGTTCTCTAAATCATTATATCTCTGGCTGAGATATAAAATACTTTGTGAGCCATGATATCAAGCTGAGGGATGAAATGCATTTTGAGAATATAGAAAAATTTGCGCTGTCAGGCTTATATGGAGTCAGAACCAATACAGGGCTCTTTTGTGTAGGACTTGAGCTCTCCTGAGAAGAGACAAGGAGAGATATGTCAAGTCTCGCTGATGTCGAGAGCCATTTCAATGCAAATGACTTTCGACCTATCCGCCCAGTCCTCCGATCCGAGCTTCTCTTTCCGTTTAGAGCTATCCGAACAGCAGATTGTTGTCTCGTTAGGCATGGATGGGCAAAAAGGTCGTTGGGCTGAGTACTTTGAGCAGTTGTAAACGGTGGTCTCTCCAAGTGGGCGCTCCTAACTGTTGGGTTGCAAATAGCGGATGCTCATCCCCCCCCGACGAAAGCCCACTCTCTCTCTCGCAGTGAAGTCAGAGAGCAAGGGTGAGGGGTGGAAAGGCACCTGGTATATGTAATATCGGTGCGAAGCTACTCCAAGCTGAAGGTGAGATCATGGTCCGCGGGTTACATGCATTTTTGACCTGTCTGGTATCATTCCTCCGGCAACAACTACCGTGATATTATCGTACTCATTGTGCCAGGCAAGGTTTTTGCCCGTCTATTGCTCATGCGGATTCGTAACCAGGGGCTGAATCAGTGGCACGCTAGCCCTCGTCGAGTGAGCAACTCGGTTGGCCCTTCTCGCCAGCTGTAGACTGCTGAGTTGCTCATTCGGCTCCTGCTACGGGCTGCCTCGTGCACCCGTGCCTCCGCCCAGCGCGCCCGCTGGCGGGGGTGACCCCTCTACCCCACCCGAGGACTTCACCTCGACACTCCCGCTACGGGCCGTCATCAAGACTAAGCCCCGTTTCCCTTAAGGGGATTAATCTGAAGAAGAAAAATGTGCTGAAACTACGTAAACCTGACCGATCCGGGCTCACGCCTTGTAAGTTGACAACTAACCGTGTCTGAGCGCTTTGCGTGCTGGCGGTGCGGCGACGTGAGTTTCGACAAAGGATGCTTGCACCTATGTCGATCTCAAGAAAGCGTTTGACTCAATGGACTGCGACACATTCTTAAATCTCCTCCAACTCCGTGCGATTTCTGCAAGGGCCGTTAATCTATTTACTGGCCTATACTCTGGGACTGAGAGTTCCGTAATGTGTGTGTTTGTGTGTGTGTGTGTGTGTGTGTGTGTGTGTGTGTGTGTGTGTGTGTGTGTGTGTGTTGGTGGTGGTGATGGGGGAAGGGGACTTGTCCAGCTTCTTTCACATAAACACGATAGTGGGGCAGGGCTGTGTCCTTGCCCCACCACTTTTCAATACTTTTTTTTACAGCAAGGGAGACAGCTCAAGGGCAATAAAACAAAAAAGCAACAACAACAAAAAAAGAAAAAAAAAAACGCTAGGCGCTGCTCCAACAAAAGCAAAGAGAACAAGAAGCCAAAAGAGAGGTCAGTTTAGGGAGAAGAGGTGTCTTGACACTCCTCTCTTGAAAGAGGTCAAGTCATAGGCAGGAGGAAATACAGACAAAGGAAGGCAGTGCCAGAGTTTACCAGCAGAAGGGATAAAATAATGAAGATGCTGGTTAACTCTTGCATAAGGGATATGGACTGTATAGATAAAAAAAAATAGGGGTGAGCAATAGTTGAAAGTCGAGTGCAGTGGGGTCGCGGGATGGGGAGAGGCATGCAGTTAGCAAGGTCAGAAGAGCAGTCTGCATGAAAATGTTGGTAGGAGATATAGAGATGTAACAATGCGGCGGAATTTACGAGGTAGGAGACTGTTAGTAAGAGGAGGGGAGTTGATGTAACGAAGAGCCTTAAACACCACTGTCCAAGAGAGCTGTGTGTGAGGAGCTCCCCCACACATGAGAGGCATACTCCATACGAGGGCAGACAAGACCCCTGTATACGGATAATATCTGTGCGGGGGAGAAGAACTGGTGGAGGCGATGCAGAACTCCCAACCTCGAGGAAGCTGAATAAGTATGACTGGATGTATTTGGCAGAGTTTTACTTGACCAAAGACATTGTAGAGTGTCTATATGCAATGCCAAGACCACTGCCCTTGTTTTTGCCGATAATGCAATAATCATTGCAGAGTCACTGGAGGTTCTGGTGAAGGCTCTCGAGGCACTGCATGAGGAGGGGCAAGTCTTTGGGACTTCAGGTCTCTTTGGTTAAGATAAGAGTACAGGGGATGGGAGGCTTACTATATGAAACAGTACAGCCTTTTCATGCGTTTGACGAAGGCACTGACATCTAAAAAAAATCAAATACACGAGTATTATGGCGTTGTCGATATCTGCGCAAGAGGACAAAGATTTGGATGTTTAAGTTGCTTGTCTTCCTGTCTTTCTCTATGGCTATGAGACACGGGGACTGAATAGTAACTTGAATTTGAAGAGGCCGATTGATTAGTTTGGTAATGAGTGCCTACGCAACTCATGAGATATCGCTGTAATGACTTTCTGTCAAATTGGCAAATACTCCGTGAGATTGGTTTGAGGTCTATTATCTGCATATGCCGTGAACACCAACTCCGTCTATGCCGTCATGTGGCACGTTACCCAGAAGTCGACTCTGCCCACCTGGTTGTGTCTATACGAGATGCTCTCGAGTAAAGGGGGCCAAGGGGACGCCCAAAGAGTTCGTATCTTGAGCAAGATGTTTGATCCTGTCATAAGGTACTTAGAATGGAAAGGGAGCCTGCATGGAGGCTTGCTCGGAGGAAGCCCCGGGTTTAGCGTCGAAGGTTGGGCGATGTGATGCGTCCCCCGGCTTCTGCTTCTGCTGACTGATTAATTACAGCGGGAGCGGCACGGGACGCCCTTCATCCATCCTGACTTCATGAAATTCTAATCAAAACCGTGTTTCCTGCTGTACATTAAGTAAAATAATAATAAGGATTATTTTTTTGATGAGCATTTTTTTAATTAAAGTAAGACTCCGAATCCTAAATGTTTTGTAAATTACTGCTCCAGGGGAACACTACAAAACATGGGACGCTGTACATACAAACCATACCGGCAGGAACGACAGGCGGCTTATAGGGGATTATTTCATCATTTATGTGCAAGTATTTTTTTCTTTTAAACACGTACATAGCGTGTTATTAAGATTTTTTTTTTCCGAAGAGATTTTTTTCTCCAAACAGTGGATTACTGCTATGTTTCTATACATATTAAAATACCTATGTGATCCTAGCTCCAAGTCACTTGAAAAAAATCTATTCTATTTGTTTTACTTTTTTTTTTCTAAATAAAGCATTACAGAGTTTTAAGGCAATTATATATCAGTATCAATTATAACGATAAAAAATAATATTGATAATAATAATAACAGTAATAACAGTAATAGAAATAATAATAATGATAATAATAATGAGAATAATAATAATAATAATAATAATAATAATAATAATAATAATAATAATAATAATAATAATAATAATAATAATAATAATAATAATAATAATAATAATAATAATAATAATAATAATAATAATAATAATAATAATAATAATAATAATAATAATAATAATAATAATATAATATAATATTAATGATCATAATAATAATATAATAATTGCTAACTAAGAAGGACCATTTGAGGGGGGTGCATCGCTTCTCTCACCCTCCGCCTCTACCCACGACTGTCCCTCCTAGCGAGCCCTACGCAGTTACTTCCATTCTAAACCACTCTTGGCAGGATCTGTCTGCTTGTCCGAGCCATGGGTATGCGGGCGTCCATTTGATCTCCTACGCTCAGGATTGTCTCGTACAAAAACAACCTAGGTTCGAGTCCAACCAAAACACGTTGATTTTTCAGGCCTTCGCCTATGGTGGAAGATTAACCACATGCTGCCTAGATCTTCTATCAACCCTAACTAAAGTTACCTCGGTCAAGTGGAGCACCGGGGGGGGGGCCAACATGGGTCAAGCAAACAGTCATATATCACGGCAACCACTATAAATAAAATTCGCCTGCTCTTCTGACGAGCTGGGGCCGTCCAAGGCCTCCAGGCCATAATAATAATAATAATAATAATAATAATAATAATAATAATAATAATAATAATAATAATAATAATAATAATAATAATAATAATAATAATAATAATAATAATAATAATAATAATAATAATAATAATAATAATAATAATAATAATAATAATAATAATGTTATCCAACAGTCTGATTTGCCGCTTTTACTGTCTTCCCTGTTTCTGCCGGTCTGTGTGTAGTGCGGGCGGCTGTCTTCGCGGCTGTTTCATATTCGCGTCTCTTCTTTTGTTTATATCTGTGGAATGCCGTTTTTTCCTGCTCTCCACCTTCACCTATTCCCCCTCTCTGTCGAGGTATTATTGGCCACTCTAGTTTTGATTTTCCTTTTGTTAGTAATATTTCTTTGTTATATTTAATCTCATCTGCATGCCTGGGTGATATCTGTTCCGTCTGTGTTAGTATTTCTTTGTTGGTCTGCCTGTGTGTGTTTCCCTCTCTGTGACTGAATTTCTTTGTCTGTTTTTGTGTGCTTGGGTTTTTGTCTGTCTATTTGTCAGTCTGTCAGTCTGTCTGTGGCTCTCAGTGTGTCTGTTTGTCTGACTGTCTGTATTTGTGTCTGTCAGTCTCTGCGTGTCTGCCTGTCCGTCTCCCAATCCGGCTGCCTCTGTCTGCCTGCCTCAATTTATCTCTGTCTGTCTGTCTGTCTGTTTGTGTGACTGTCTGTATCCGGATGTGTCAGTCTCTGTCCGTCTGCCTGTCTGTTAGCCTTTATCTGTCTGCCTGTCTGTCTGCCTTTGTCTGTTTGCCTCTGTCTGTTTGCCTCTGTCTTCTTACCTCTGTCTGTGTGCTTCTGTCTGTGTGCTTCTGTCTGTCTGCTTCTGTGTCTACTTTCTCTCTCTCTCTCTCTCTCTCTCTCTCTCTCTCTCTCTCTCTCTCTCTCTCTCTCTCTCTCTCTCTCTCTCTCTCTCTCTCTCTCTCTCTCTCTCTCTCTCTCTCTCTCTCTCTCTCTCTCTCTCTCTCTCTCTCTCTCTCTCTCTCTCTCTCTCTCTCTCTCTCTCTCTCTCTCTCTCTCTCTCTCTCTCTCTCTCTCTCTCTCTCTCTCTCTCTCTCTCTCTCTCTCTCTCTCTCTCTCTCTCTCTCTCTCTCTCTCTCTCCTCTCTCTATCTCTCTCTCTCTCTCTCTCTCTCTCTCTCTCTCTCTCTCTCTCTCTCTCTCTCTCTCTCTCTCTCTCTCTCTCTCTCTCTCTCTCTCTCTCTCTCGCCTTCACTCAGTGTTATCAGCGCCATTAGCAAACTTTATATCTAGACGTTTCTTCTTCTTAATCCAATCTCAACCTTTTAGGCGACGGGATCACCTTCTCCTCACTTGTCTGGCGGGGCACGCGGAGTCAGAAAGGCCGGAGAGGGAGTAGGAGCTGTTTTTGATGAATCTGTAATATCGGGAATTTAAGGCGGCGAGGAAGAGGAGCTCAGCCTCGGTCGCCTTTTAAGATATCATAAATTTTGTTTTAAGCGAGGGAGTTCCTTTTGCTGATTGCCTCTCTGAGTCTGGTTTCGTTGGAAGTTTGTTACCTGGACTAATATGTGTTTTTCTGTACTGCAGGATTATTTTTTATCTTTTTTTATTTTACTTCTTAACCCCTTTTAATCCAACTAACATGCACCACAGATAGCTATTACAACCTATACGTCACCACCACCACCGCCACCACCACCACCACCTACACCACTATCTACATCGTCTTCACCATCACTAACGTCACCACTATCAAACAACCATCTCCCTCCTCTCACCACTACCTCTACCTCCATAGTGCTATTTTTATCATACCACTTTCCTCCTGCTATATCCCTTACATCTCTTTTCACTCTCTCCTTTACGTCGTCTCCAACATTAATTTTTCTACTTGCCTTTCCTCACCATTACCCTCCTCTTTGCTCATAACACTTTCCCTGCCCATCCTTACCTGATATTTCCGCCAATTACCCACCTCCTATTATTTGTTCACCCTTTCTCACTCCTTTGATCCCTCCCTCATCCTGCCTCCCATGTACTCGAATTTATATGAAAGAAAGATAAGCGTGTCAGTCATAGAGGTGGAGCTGCCGTTGCACATCTTCGTCTGGGTCGCACTTGTCTTCCGCTCTGTCGTTTTATGAGCCACGACTTTCTCTCATACTGGTCATTATGTGTTTGTCTCGTTGCTAGGTGTCGTATCCTCCTCGGTTATTTGAAAGCCTACCATATTCCTTACGTTCCTCGCACTGCCTCTGCGTCTCGAACCTTGTCCCGGCAACTGACATACTTTTCCACTTCTACCGCTGTTTTTTTGCAACTTTAAATCGTACACTCAGTTTGGTTATACATTCAGCTTTTAAAGTGATATACTCTTCTGTTGACACACGTTTATATCCTTATAGCTTTGTTGCAAGTATCACATCGTTTGTTTACCGATATCCAGGATGAAAAACGTTACGGTATTGTCATGTATCCAAGTGCTGGGTCGGAATAGTTGTTTTTTGTTGTAGTCAAGCATTTAGCTCTCAGAGATAGTGAACGTGGAGGCTTGAGTTTGCTGGTCACTGCTTTCAGCCAACATCGAATGGCCAGAGAGTAAAGCAAATGGGTCAGTATCATTAATGCAGACATCACAATATAAAGATGAATGCACGAATATAAACATGGAAAAAACGTCAACATTGTCTCTGTTGGTGCTTTTGATTTTCACTGATACTTTTGTTTTCATTTCCCCGATAAATGAGTCATTACATCAGGTTGTTAATGTCGGTCAAAACAATATATGAAGCCGTAGGTAATAAATGGACCCACATCATTATTTGTCCAATTATCACCATCATTATTATTTTTCACTGGAGGTCTCTAGGGTTTCTATTCCAATTGTGCACAACAAAAACTCATTTACATATACTGTTTGCTCTGTAATAACTCGGCTTTCAACAGCTGAACAAAATAATGCTTCGGGAATAATTACTCTCTTTTAGCCTAGAAATGTTTAGTAATTGTGCCTGGGTAATATTACAGAACTCATGCCCCTTGTTGCATTACTAAGTGAGCGTTATTAGGCACAGTGACGCTAATCAGTCAGGTTTAATCACACTCCAATTTGGGCGAAGCTTTCCTCAGATATTCATTCTACTTGACACTAATTGGTGGCCCGGAGACGAAAATGTTTGCCTTGTATTCCGCAGCCTCGGCGAGAACACGCTTACAGTCTTGACGCAAGCGAGAAGATTAATTAGTGACGGAGGAGGAGAAGACATTAAAGGAAACGTAAAGTTTATATAAGTAAACGGATATGCAGACTGTCTTTCTTTTTCTTGTCGATGAAAGCCATGCAAAGAAAACTGTCATAATGGAGACTGTATCCCGGCTCTCATATTAAGATTTCTTTGTGCGCTCGAATAGAGTAATCGAGTCTTGGAGCAAAGTCAGATATTGATATTCGAGAGAGAGAGAGAGAGAGAGAGAGAGAGAGAGAGAGAGAGAGAGAGAGAGAGAGAGAGAGAGAGAGAGAGAGAGAGAGAGAGAGAGAGAGAGAGAGAGAGAGAGAGAGAGAGAGAGAGAGAGAGAGAGAGAGAGAGAGAGAGAGAGAGAGAGAGAAATTCTGTTATTACTTAGCATTCAGCGTGTTCTTGCTTTCCCGCCCTTTCGTTTCGTGATGTCAGGTCTCTTGTATGCGGCAGAGTGGTTCGTATACCGTATTCGTGCCGTGTGTGGTGGCGTGATTCTGTTTGCGAGTGCTCCAGTGCGTTTTTTTATTGACATAATACCGAGTGTTAAGGATTCATGTTTACTGAAAGTTGTGATGCTCCATGTGCTGTTGCATTATTGTGTAGTCTTCAGTAAACTGTTTGGTGTTCGATCATTTATCTTTTTTGTGATGGGATGGGGTGGGTTGTGATGGGGTGTGCTTTGTGTCGCACTAAGTTGTGGTGTGGTGTGATGTAATGTGGAGTGGTGTGGTGTGTGGTGTCACTGTGTGACTGTTGTGGTGTGATGTGATAACCTTCTTTATCGTGTATGCTGTTGTGAAAAATGGCATGATATATCGCGGTGAGCTGTGCCGTGACGGTCCAGAGTCTTGCTGGGCCGCGGAGCGCGCTGGAAGGAGCAAAAGCTAGTATTAATAACTTGTATGAAAGTTTTCATTTTTAACGCAAAGAAAGAGGCCCCGAACGCCGAGTCAGGTCGGTAATTTCGTAGGAACTTTTTTTATTGAATTATAAAGAGAAGTAAGAATTCAGGTACGGTATGAAAAATATTGCTACCTCGTGGAAAAGGAATCACAGAGGACATTAATTTATAACATCACAAGTTGTCGAAAACCTTCAGGGCATAGGAAAGAGCATCGGGTCTAAGATATCCAGGTTACCATACATTGGCGTCTCTAAGTTGACCTTCACGTCCAGTCGTCGACTAACAGTTAACGCCGTATGGCTGCAGAATTAATTAAGATGCACCGCACATACACATGAGCAGTAGAGGGGATAGATGGGTATTTGGAACACCTTAAGTATATGTAGTAGTAGTAGTAGTAGTAGTAGTAGCAGAAATAGTAGTAGTAGTAATAGTAGTAGTATAATAGTGGTGGAAGTAGTAGTAGTAGTAGTAGTAGTTGGGGAGGCGGTGGCCGAGTCGTCAAAGTAACGGCCCCGTGTTCAGGAGGACGCGAGTTCAAAAACTACCCACATGCTGTCCGGAAGATAGATGGAAGGATCAAAGCCTGGCTCTGAGAGGGCAGTTATAGATAAAAGCCTGCCAATATATATATATATATATATATATATATATATATATATATATATATATATATATATAAGATATATATATATATATATATATATATATATATATATATATATATATATATATATATATATATATATATATATATATATATATATATATATATATATATATATATATATATATATATATATATATATATATATATATATATATATATATATATATATATATATATATATATATATATATATATATATATATATATATATATATATATATATATATATATATGGCCGAAGTGATAAACGATTGGATGACACATTCGCACCGCGTGATGGACGACGACGGTTCGAATCTCACGCTACCACTTTTTTTTTCGGTCACCGCCGAGTGGCTTAAACTATACACATGCCTGTCTGCCACCCCCCCATCACGGACTAGAGGGAAGCCGTCCAAGCGTCAGGCCCAAGATAGATGGCACCACTACACTGCCTGCGCTGCGCCAGAACACAGGCTGGGCCGACCATCATCAGGCCCCAAAGAGAACCCTTGGGCCGACCATCCCACCGGAAGATGCCTACCGGCGCCGGGGGCAATAAAAAAAAAAAAAAAAAAAAAAAATATATATATATATATATATATATATATATATATATATATATATATATATATATATATATATATATATAAAGGTAATAGTATAGTTGGTGGTGGTTATTGGTGGTAGTAGCAGTAGTAGTCGTAGTCAAAGTAGTATTCGTAGTAGTAGTAGTAATAGTAGTAGTTACCGTTGATGAGGTTTCAGGCTCCGCTGCCAGCGCAGTGCTCCGCAAGGGCCGTCAACAATTATTATGATGTTAGCCTCAATAATGATCATCAATGCACTTATTCGCAACGTCGTAGTGAGTGAGTGAGTCTTGATTGCTTTCATAAACAGCCTACTGATGTCTTTTTTTAAACTTGGCAATATCAATGTCACTTGGCCATGTTTAGGTTCGTACTAATCTCATTATCTTTCCTCTTTATACTACCACAAATATCCATTGCTTCATTTTTCATTCATCTGGTATTTTCTTTATAGTATCACAATTCAATATCCAACGGTTGTTTCCAACTCGCTGAACATTTAATTACCACACAATTTATCTTCGAGTCTCAAACACAAATTATTAGCCATGATCAGTTATGTTACGAATTCTCTCAATTTCAGTCTGAAGAACTACATAACACTGGTCATTCGCTGAGTGGTTGATTTCAGGCTTTTTGTAACTCACACAATTTATGCATTTCATTTCAGCTATGGTGGAATCCTAATAGGATCAGGAGAAGTAGGAGGAATAGGAGGAGGAGGTGGAGGAGGGGGAGGAGGAGGAGAAAGAGGAGGAGGAGGAGGAGCAAACATGGAAACATGGAAACATGGACTAGCAGGCAGCAGAAAGCCTTTTGGCTCATTACAAAGCTGCCTGCTTTCAGTGATTTAATCAATCCGTTAGCCACTGGAGTGGCTTGCAGGGAAGGATTAAAGCACTTGTGTACCTACTCTTGGATACGTTCAGTTCACTCCCGATGCAGCAAAGTGGCGATCAATGCGTTTCTTGAAGGAGTTGATGGTCTCTGCGCTAACCACTTTTGCAGGAAGGCTGCAAGAAGGAGGAGGAGGAGGAGGAGGAGGAGGAGGAGGAGGAGGAAGAGAAAGAGATGAGTGAAGCTGTCGTTAAAGAGTTGAGGGAAGCTGCCGTCATAAGGTCATTACGGATGTCAGCCCATGATTTCTCTTTGCTATAGTAATGAATATTGTTCTGAATATTATTACACCGAGCGTATGAATATAGAGGGCTTGCCTCACTCTTGCTAAACACCGTTATAATGGCATTTCTCTCAGTGGACAGATAGTTTTTTTTCTGCCGTGGGTAATAACGGTGAAATGGTTCCTGCAGCTCCCCGCTGGTCTTTACTCGGTACTAACATAACGGAAACCGCAGCCATTTAATATGCTGTCCACCCCACAGGGGCTGGAGGGCAAAAAAGTCTGCATGACACCACCGCAGCGAGGTAATAATGGGACGGTCCGTGATGCAGTAGCGGCCCAGCGTCGTAAAGGGCCGTCACCACAACACGGCAGCATTCAAATAAAGATCAACAAGGCGAATACAAGATCCAGTTTGATTGTTATTCATGCAGTATAAAATCAAACTGGACAAGTACATTTAGGTAACCGTTTGCTGACATTTGTACAGTTAAGTATCTGTTATGATCAAATGATTTCATATGAAACTACCAACACAATCCTTCCTTGTGATGCACGCCAAGCCTTCAAGTTTCAACATTGCTTTGTTCGTGCTGCGGCTTACTAATAACGGATAGTGCCCGCCTCTGCGTCAAGGGGCGGCTTGGGAGCTGTTTCCTCACCCCAAAACGCAGTAAACGCTGTAGTACAGTGCTGGGGCTTCGTGGGCAGGTGATTGATAACACTTTCTAGAGTACTACTTATGTCGTAATACTTCAGCTCAGGTCATTCTTTCCGATATCGATGTGGTGAAATGTGCTTCAAAAAGATTTCACCTGTACACACACACACACACACACACACACACACACACACACACACACACACACACACACACACACACACATATATATACACATATTCTCTCTCTCTCTCTCTCTCTCTCTCTCTCTCTCTCTCTCTCTCTCTCTCTCTCTCTCTCTCTCTCTCTCTCTCTCTCTCTCTCTCTCTCTCTCTCTCTCTCTCTCTCTCTCTCTCTCTCTCTCTCTCTCTCTCTCTCTCTCTCTCTCTCTCTCTCTCTCTCTCTCTCTATATATATATATATATATATGGCGTGTTGATGATACTGAGAGAAATTCCACCGCCGACGCCAGCACCAAGCAGCCGGCCGGTAGTCATCTATAACCACGGTCTAGATAAAAATAGGTCTAGATAGTTTACCTAGACAGTGTCTATAACAACAGGGGTTGTCAGACTATTCTTTACAGGCGTGCTAATGAATGGACCGTATTGGCTATACAGGCAGCGCCACATGTGACCACTCAACTCCAAGCTGTACTTTCCATAGATTTCAAGTTATAGACTAGTGTGCGTCTGAGGCTGTCTCCGAGATACACGGCCATGGTGCCGCCATCGCTCCAAGCCGATGATTGCACACACTTCACTCCTACCCGATTTCAGTTTTACTCCAGGTCAAATAGTAGTGTCAGGAAATCGAGTAGATGTACTATGTGAGGGGTCGTTGGCTCAGAGCGGTGACTCTGCCAAGGTCTTGTATCCTGGAGGCAGCCTCAGATGCAGTCTAGTACACAACTTGAGTTCTATGGAAAGTACTGCTTTGACAGTTCACAGAGTGGCCATGCGTGGCGCTGCCTGTATAGCCAATACGGTCCATTCGATGTAATGGGGGGCTTTACTAACATCTGAGTCTTATGTTTTGCAGCTTTAGCTTAGTAGTAATAATGATAATGAGAAGTATAAATGATGTTAGCAATAATGATATAGTTATAATTAAAATATTGATAAGGATAATTAATTATGCTGATGCTGTCTTTAAAATATATAATTATGTTCAACATTACGAACTGTCTCACTCATTTCTGTAAAAAGGTTGAACTCCACAGTACATCTGCGGATACTTCATAACAATCGAGAATATTTTAAAATCGTGACAAAAAAAGAACCTTTTGTGCGTAATATGAAAAATTGTATTATAAAGTTAAAGACGTATTTTTATAAATGAGACTCATTATATATGTTAAAGCAAACCAAGTCCATAAATACAACTGCTTTGATTATTTGAAGTTATCCGTTATACATCCGTTATATATGGTTTTGTTTAATGAATCGAGTAGAGTGAAATTGTTCCCCTCGTGGAAAAAGTGAGTGGAGAACCAAAGGCGTGGCAAGTAAATGCTGAGGACATTTTAAAAAGATAATTTTATTTTGCTAGGTGTAAGTGTTAAAATATTTCTTGGAAAGAGAAAATAAAGCCGAAAGAAATTAGAATAAAGAATGGGAGCACAACAGGAAAAGTCTTTAAATTAGTGGATGTAGAAGTGAGAAACTTGTGAGGTTAAGACTGACTCAGTTTTCCGAAGTTGTAAATGAGGTTTGAGAGAAGTTGGGGAAATATATCAGGCGCGCGGCGGGAGGGATCGGCAGTGGCGGCGGCGGTGGCGCGTCAGGGGTCCAGCCCCGGCAGGGTGACGGCGGCGGCCGTGGCAGGGGTGCCAGTGACGGGGGTCCGTAGGGTGTCCGTAGGTTACAGCTGAAGGACGCTCGCCGGGCGTGATCAGAATTATTAAGGTTAAAAAAACTCACTGTTTTTCCAGTATGCAAATTTTCAATAATTAGGACTTTATATCCACATTGAAGAACAAAGCTAAATCAAATGCACATTTAGTTGACAGACGAAGTTTTATTGCTTCTTCATACCCAGGTGAAATATAATTAGTATTTGGGAAAAAAAACATTCCGTGTTTTCCATTCGCTAATAATCAGTATAATTTGCACTCTTTTTATCAATCTAATATAAGTTCATATTTCCTTCTTGTCACTTTTTATGGCCCTTTTTTAACATTTTTGTATAACTGACGTGCCTGCATACATATACCTATAGAGCGTGATATGATCCTGTAAATGAGTGTTTGATTTATGCGCAATTAAATTAATCGCAGTTTTAAACCCTGAAGAACCTACATCTCATTTTCAGTAAAGTTTGTCAGCTTGATATATTGTGACTTTCCGTTAAATTCATGATATAATAACTTTGAAAACCTCACCATAAATAAGAGCGAAGCCCATAAAAAGTGTAAAAGTGAATGTTATCATCATCGAGGGGAATAAAGAGGACGAATATATATCAGCTGAACAGGAGATTGCTGAAGCGGGGACACACAAAGCATTCACGACGTACCTTCGTTCATCCCTCAGATCTCTGTGCATCTTGCTTCCTCAGCCCCTTGCTTCCTCTCACCCAAGCTTTCTCATTTCCCTTCCAACTTCTTCCTCCTCTTCCACGTCCCCTTTCCTTCCCTCTTTCTCCCTCTCTCTCCTTTCAGCTTCCTGCCCTCTTCTACTCTCCATCTTTTCCGCTCTCTCCTTCCCTCTCTCACTTTCTCCTCTCACTCTCCCTCTTCCTCCACACCTTTCACCCTTCCTTCCTCCCTCTTTCCCTCCCGCCGCTACTGGAAAATGGGATATACATAGACGTGGAAGTGATCGCGGTGAAGAAAAATTTAAAGCGCACCGAGAGATTATTTACCTCCGGGAAGGTCAGAGCAGGACGCAGTGCCCACCACGCCGGGGCAGCGACACTCCGAAAGCAGCCTTAATGTCCCTGAGTGTTAAGGGCTCAAGTAGTGGGTCACCTCATCGCTTGCTTACGCCCCGCGCGCCACCACTTGAAATACCTACGAAAATTCAGTGTTTTAGCGAGTCATTTTTTTCTATCTTATTTTTCGTATTATCACCTGTATACTCTTTTTGGCATTAAAGTTAAAGGCTTTCGCCCCGGCTCAGCGATCGTCTGTGTCTCCCTTGAGGCCGGGGAAGGAGCGGCTTGATGTGAAGAAATTATTTAGGCAAACAAGGGAAAGAAAAGTATCCAGTGGAGATTTTTTGTCCTCTCTTGCTCCCAACCCCAAAAGTCTTGAGATTCCGTAGTCTGTCTTCCTGTCTTTCTGTCCTCCTGTCTTTCTGTCTTTGTCTTTCTGTCACTCTCTTTCTGTCTCTCTGTCTGTCTTTACATCTGTCTGCCTGTCTCCAAGAATTTGTCCGCTGCCTGTAAGTAAAATATTCGTATTATGATGCTACTAGTTCTGTTGTGTCTGTGAAGAGTTTTATAATATGCTTTTTTTTCCTTATTGTGTATGGGTCTTGGGAGAGAGAAGAGGGATGCTCGCAGTCCGTGGTGATGATGTTTTACGTGTTGGGTTTCGGTTCGGTGATCTTGTGTCTGGGGGACATGCGTGGCTCTTCGGCAGAACTCACTCAGCCAAAGTGAAATATCGTCTAACGCTTCCTTACCCTTGCCAGATGGCACCAAATTAAGTCCAGAATTTCCTCACAAACTTTGCTCCTCCTCCTCCTCCTCCTCCTCCTCCTCCTCCTGCTCCGCCTCCTTTTCCTCTTTCTCTTTCTCTTCCTTTTCCTCCTCTTCCTCCTCCTCCATTTTTTCTTCTCCCTCACCCTCCTCCTCCGACTCCTCCTCCTGCTCCCCCTCCTCCTCCTCCTCCTTTTCTTCCTCCTCTTCCTCTTCTTCCTCCTCTTCCTTCTCTTCCTCCTCCTCCATTTCTCTTCTCCCCCTCCTCCTCCTCCTCCTCCTCCTCCTCCTCCTCCTCCTCCTCCTCCTCCTCCTTCTCCTCAGAGCGCGAATTTCGTAAGACTTCGATAAATTCTAAATAATTCTCACTGGACTGTAATTTCTATGGAAACAGATATTGATAAATCGTGGGAGGCCCTCACCACAATACTGAACAATGCCATAAGCATATGCGTACCCTATCGTAACAGATGTTCAGCTTTTAAAAAGAAACCCAAATGGTGGAATAACGAAATTAAAAATAGCCGCTCTCTTAAAAAACGCATATGCAGTAGATACATATCAACCCAGAGTGAGGCTGACAAACTAGAGTTGGACAGAATTCGCCGCGAAACCAAGAAATTAATAAAACGAAGCAAGAAAAATCTTGAAGAATATATAGAGGAAACAAGTAAATCTAATCCTAAAGATTTTTTTAGCAATGTAAATAATAAAAAGTCACACACTTGTAGTATCGGACTGCTTGCTAATGATAATGGTAACCACACGAACGATGAAGATGAAATGGCTACAATCCTAAATAACTTTTTCGCATCCGTATTTACCGACGAAGATTGTTTATCACCTCAACCGCCGGAGGTTAGAAGGACCGAAAAGCTTTTAAATGGCGTGCTCATCGTAAAAAGTGATATTTTACGCACAATTGAAAAGATTAAAGTAAGCAAAGCTCCTAGTCCAGACAAAATTACACCTAAAATTTTTAAAGAAATCAAACATCAAATTTGTAAACCGCTCTCTATCTTATTCAATATATCTTTAACAGATGGAAAAGTTCCGTCGGATTGGAAACTAGCAAATGTTGCACCAGTTTTCAAAAAGGGGGACAAGTCTCATCCAGGGAACTATCGACCAATTAGCCTGACATCGATTGTTTGTAAGTTAATGGAGACTATCATTCGCGACAATATGGTGAAATTCTTCGAAGAAAATAATATAATAAATGACCATGACGTGGTTCATATCAAAATAGATATTGAACGCATACAGCGAAATATCAAAATTTGCTGATGACACAAAAATCACTAGTAAGGTAACTACGACACTCGACGAAGAAGCATTACCAGATCTAGATCGACTTGCACGTTGGGCCAATCAATGGCAAATGAAATTTAACGTTGACAAATGTAAAGTGTTACACATCAGAAACAATAACAATCGCTTTCAGTGCGTAATGAATGGCCAACAACTTTTTGCAGTAAGTAAAGAAAAGGATCTTGGAATCACTATATCAAGCGATTTAAAGCCCAGTCACCATTGTTCACAGGTAGTTAAAACTGCAAACAAATTGGTTGGCATCATCGGACGAGTCTTTAATAATAAATCTGAAAAAAAGTAATATTAAAGCTGTATAATTCGCTGGTTCTACCCCATCTAGGGTACTGTGTACATTTTTCGTCTCCCTATTACAGAAAAGACGTAGAAAAGTTAGAACGGGTTCAACGGAGAGTAACAAAAATGACTCCTAGGTTGAGAAATTTATCTTATGAACAAAGGCTTAAAGAAGTAAATTTATTCAGCCTATCAAAACGAAGAATGCGAGGCGATCTAATAGAAGTGTTTAAAATGTTTAAAGGATTCAGTGATATTGATGCGGAAGATTACTTTGCAATTGATCGATCAAATAGAACAAGAAGAAATCACAATTTGAAGATAAGTGGTAAAAGATTTTCGTCGCACGAAGCCAAACACTTCTTCAATCGAATCGTTAATGTTTGGAATTCTCTACCCTGTGATGTCGTTGATAGTACAACAGTTACGGCCTTCAAGAATAGATTAAACAAGTATTTTGAATCCAACCAGCAACTAAGATATTACTGTTTCGTAATAACGTTAATTTCTTTCGAATACTGGTATCCTTGTCCACTTTTATCGCACGGTTAGTGGTAGCAGTAATGGTAGTTCTTTCCTCTTTCCTACATAATTTCCATGGAGTTTTTCCATGCTGCATGGTTCTTTTTCCTTTCCTGCCAGCTTTGGCTGGAGGGATCGGGGGGTGGGGAGGAGCCTTCCCCTTTGCTGTCCTTCATCTTCCACCTTTGATTAGATAGTTAGTGTAGCTTGTCACAAACAGCCTCGTTAGGACCATCAAGTCTGCTGTTGTTCGTTTTCCCTTTGTGTTTCTTTGTGTTCCTCCTCCTCACCTCCCCCCCCCCCCCTCTAGAGTACTGTGTACAGTTTTGGTCTGCCTATTATAGAAAAGACATATAAAAGTAGGAACGGGTTCAACGAAGAGTAACTAAGATGATTCCTCGGTTGAGAAATTTATCATATGAACAAAGGCTTAAAGAAGTAAATTTATTCAGCCAATCAAAACGAAGAATGCGAGGCGATCTAATAGAAGTGTTTAAAATGTTAAAGGATTCAGTGATATTAATGCGGAAGATTACTTTACAATTGATCGATCAAATAAAACAAGAAGAAATCACAATTTGAAGATAAGTGGTAAAAGATTCTCGTCGCACGAAGGCAAACACTTCTTCTTCAATCGAGTCGTTACTGTTTGGAACTCTCTACCCTGTGATGTCGTTGATAGTACAACAGTTACGGCCTTCAAGAATAGATTAGACAAGTATTTTGAATCCAACAAGCAACTAAAATATTACTCATTGTCGTAATAACGTTAAGTTCTTTCGAATACTGGTGTCCTTGTCCGTTTTTATCGCCCGGCTAGTGGTAGCAGTAATGGTAGTTCTTTCCTCTTTCCTACATAAAGTCCATGCAGTTTTTCCATGCTGCATGGTTCTTTTTCCTTTCCTGCCAGCTTTGGCTGGAGGGATGGGGGGTGGGGAGGAGCCTTCGCCTTTGCTGTCCTTCATCTTCCACCTTTGATTAGATAGTTAGTGTAGCTTGTCACAAACAGCCTCGTAAGGACCAGCAGCTCTGCTGTTGTTTGTTCTTTTTTATGTGTTTCTTTGTGTTCCTCCTCCACCTCCTCCTCCTCCTCCTCCTCCTCCTCCTCCTCCTCCTCCTCCTCCTCCACCACCTCCTCCTCCACCTCTTCCTCTTTCATCTTGTACTCCCTTGTGTGACTCATCCTCTGATACACAACTTCTTTTTTCTTCTTCAACTCCTCCATTCATTTTCTTGTCTCAGCCCTTTTGTTCTTTTTATCATTTTCTTTCCACCCTCTCCTCTTCCTCCTCATTCACGTAATTCTCGTTAAACTCCTTTGCTTCCTTTGCCCGTATTTTATGAACCATTCTGTTATTTTTTTAATCCGTATATAAAACTGATGTTGTTACCCATGATGGTCTTGCTTATGTGTCATCGTCTTTTATCCTTTGCTCCTGTCAGCTTGGCGAGTGCAAGGACACACACACTTGCGCGTACACACACACACACACACACAACTATATATATGTCCATCTATCTATCTACCTATTTATCTCTGTCTTCCTATCTACTTCACCTACCTATCTATCTATCTATCTATCTATCTATCTATCTATTTTTGTCAATCTATGTGTGTGTGTTTGTGTATGTGTGTGTGTGTGTGTGTGTGTGTGTGTGTGTGTGTGTGTGTGTGTGTGTGTGTGCATTTATATTTTACCGAACATGGTGTTAGACGTAATCACTGCGTCATCAATTGCTACAGGTGAGTTGTCATGCATAACATTTACAATTAAACCACTGAAAAAAAAAAATGGGCTGACTCTAAACGCTATGCCATAAATATTGCCGAGTATGCCCTTACACATGCTATTTTAATTAACACCAGTTTTGCTTTATTGGCAATTTGACTGTACGGGAAGACACAAGGCGCTGCTGTTCATGAACCAAGCCTGACTTTAGGGAACGAGGAGAGGACACATAAGATAATCCACAGTGACCTTAGTAACACCCGCATGTTGCTGACGTACCCGTGTGTGTGTGTGTGTTGAGAGAGAGAGAGTGTGTGTGTGTGTGTGTGTGTGTGTGTGTGTGTGTGTGTGTGTGTGTGTTTGCCCAGAGCCAGCGCGGTGAGAGGTGTGCCCCAGGCGCTCCGAGGTGCCCGGCCAGTGTTACCCGCCCGCCGCCACCCATGCCACCCACCTAATAAAATAATCCGTACACTACACCCTTGTCCAGTACACTGCCCAGCGCACTGTAACCTCTTGATTGCTTCCGCCACAACCCATACTGTGAGGTGAACAGCCCCTTAGGTCTTCAAAACCTTCACTCACCGTATCGGGGGCAATCTATACCCGACCCTGTTTCTCGCCAGCTTAGGACTGTGCAGGAGGCTACCTATGACTAGTTAGGCTCATCACGCTCCACCATGGCCACCCTCCACAGGGTGAACGTGAAATATAAACTCGAAGATGAAGCAGAAAAGCCAACCATAGAAAGAAAACTCCTCCAATGCCTAGCCAGCCAGAATATCTTGGTGGACATGAAGGAAAATTATGGGGGCTTTTCCTTGTACGTGGGAGATGACAAGTCATATGACCACTTATTTCTGGACACAGCAGCCGAAGTCCTCAGCACCCTATACACCCCCCCAGAGGTTAAATGCCGCAAGAGCATTATCATAAAGTATGTACAGGGCTTGGCTGACCATGACGTGATTCATATCAAACACGATATTGAACGCATACAGCGCTGGGCATCAGTCACGGAGGTCATTCGCTTCCCGAAAGGCCACACGTATAAAGTCATGTTCAGAACACAAGACATGGCTGCCACGGCATGCAGGCTGGGATTGAAAGTCATACATCTCATCCTTACGTCAACTCAGCTGGAGATGGAACAGTTAAATCCACATACTGTGTGCTTCAAATGCTACCAGATTGAAGGACACACAACACGGGATTGCACAAAGCCGCATGACTACAAAGTGTGTTCAGTTTGCGCACAGACAGGCCACATGTGGCAGGAGTGCACCGCAGGGGAACAGAAATGTCTCCTGTGCTCAGGATAGCATCCATTCATGGCTATGAAATGTCCCAAACGAAAACAGGCCCTAAAAACCAAACGGGCCAGGGAAAATGCCAACAGGCTGAAACCTAACCAGTTGTATTCTTATGTAGCCAACAACAACCTGACTTACCTACGACCCGGCTCATTAGAAAACCAACTCAAGGACACTGAGCATTGATAACAGCCTCCCAACACCGGCTGTCACGAACACGGCAGAAACAACCTTGAGTGAACTCGCTCAGACCCTCAAGGCCTTAGTACCAAATCTCAGAACAAAGGCGGCCATACAACCACACTACCCCACCCCCGCGGCCAGCTCGGCACGGGCTGTCACCCCAACCCAAACAAACGATGAATCTCCTAGTGGAGAGATCCCGGGGCCACAGAAGGGGCGGGCAGGCAACAGCCCGGACCTTCCAACACCCCCACCTCCCCTATCCTCCCAGCCCTTGCGACCACATCCGTCGCCTATACCCCTATGCCCTTCAACCCAGAAGCAAAACAGAGGTGCCACTTTTTTACTTGTTGTGGGAGGTGTGTCAGGGCCAAGTTACGAACATCTCCCGGACCAAGGTTTGGATCAACCTCATCATTGCTTTGGGAGGAATCGAAGCTGCCGACTAGCTCCGTAGCTTCGTTCACCATCACGCTACTCCCGGCTTCAACGAACGTGGATGTGGAACCGAAGCTGCCGACACGCTCCGAGGCTTCGCTCACCACCTCGCTACTCCACGGCTTCAATGAAGGTGACGTTGATTCTCCTGCTCGTCACCAAGGCAGATTGGACGCGACACAAATAGTGACCTCCAGCGGTACCCTAGACGACCACGACGCCCTTGTGCGGGAAGCGAACAGATTTAACACATTCGAAAAAATGTGGAAGATCAAAACAAACAAAGACAAGTTCTCAGTGGTCGCACTCGGCAGGAAAAAAAATAAACGACATACAAATACAAGGCAACACCATCTCCCACCGAAAACAATGCCAGATAGTAGGCCACACAATGATATCCACCGGCCTGATCGTTAAGCACGTCAACGACAAAACCATGAAAGTGAAAACAGCTCTCACATCTCTAAACAGATTCCGGCACTTCACAGAACGGCTCAAACTATATCTAGTAAAGACGAAGATCCTTCCTATACTAGACTACTCACCCATCCCGACACACATAACTTCCCACACCAAGATGTTACAGCTTCAGAGGCTGCAGAACAAAGCGCCGAGATTTGCCACGGGACAGAAATATCTATCCACGTAAAACACGGAATCACTACACCACCGACTCGGAGTTTAACTTGTCAGCACAAGGCTACGGGAGGCCGCCGGCAAAATATGGGAGAAACTCGACCAGCAAGACGACGTGAACTACACCCACGTCAAGGAGCTTGACGGCAGCACGAACTTGGTCCACCCCCGGTTTCTGCGCAACTTGAAGTCACTACGAGAACAACCGCCCACACATTACTTCACGAAAGTGACACCATAGCTTAACTTAGCCTTACACACAAACAAATCACCTCCCCCCCCCCCATCTCCAGCATGCCGGGGGTATACAAATAAGGTGCCCAATAAACAATAACTACACCAGAACAGCCAACGAACGTACACCATACAACTGTACACTCCTACTGTGTTTCCTTCTCCCCACCTGTACCTTCGCCACTAACCCACTTCCTCCTCTTAAAAAGAGAGAGAGAGAGAGAGAGAGAGAGAGAGAGAGAGAGAGAGAGAGAGAGAGAGAGAGAGAGAGAGAGAGAGAGAGAGAGAGAGAGAGAGAGAGAGAGAGAGAGAATTATTGCTGTAATAGCTTGTTATTACTTTGTGCTTGAAGCCCTAATTTCAGGGAGGTGAAGACCGGAGGCTAAGGTTGGCGTGTGATACCTGTGACTCACGTACTCACCAACTCGTTTGTAATCTTTCTCACATCGTAAATGTTTATATTTGATCCTTAATATCAGTCATCAAGATTATTTTTCTTGGAACCTGGAATAGAGTACAGTGGCTTAATATTTATTTTTAGGTGAAGCTGAACTTGTTTCCCTTATGCAAGAGATCAACCTCATATTAATTATTTTATCCCTTCCGCTTGTAAACTCTAGCTCCTTCGTCTGTATTCCCTCCTGGCTACGACATAAACTCATTCAAGAGGAGAGTATGAAGACACCTCTTGACCTGAAATTGACCTCTCTTTCGCCTCTCGTTCTTTCTGCTTTTGTTCGGAGCAGCGTCTAGCGGGCTTTTTTTTTTTTTTGGTTGTTGTTGTTGTTGTTGTTGTTGTTTACCTTGAGTTGCCGCCTTGTCTGTAAAAAATCTATAGAGTGAATAGCATAAAACCCGCACCAAGGCTAGGTATCGTACACACCTTGATATGTTTGAGTAAAAGCTCAACATCCCTCACATTTATTTCCTCTCACGCCAACCCTCTCCCTCTTCCGTTCCTCGTATTTTCAACTGCTATTCGTTCCCAATCTCTTTCTTTCTATCTCGCTCCTATAACTTTTTCTCTTGCCAGTACCATTTCTTTTTTTTCCCCTGAACTCGCTCCTCACTATTTTCCCTTTTTTCATAATAGTGCAGCTTTTTCATCCTTTTCCTCTCTCATTGAGTTACTCCTTCTTTAGATCCTTCCATTTTTCTTCTGTTCTTTCTCCTGCACTCGCTCTCCACTAACTTTCTTTTCATTTTTTTTGCCTATTTTTCTTTCTCCTCTGTTGCTTTCCTGTTATACTCTGTGCCAGTAAATCTTTTCCTTTTCCCGCCTTTCTTTTTTTCCTTTCCTTCCATTACGTCCCTCAGTGTTTTTATTACCTTCACTCTATTGAGCCAAGTATATGTACACCTTTTACTTGCGTCAATGTATTTTCTTCTGAAATATATTTTACTTGCAATTTCTGTCGCCGGCACATTGTGTATCTTATAGAACACTCTTCTTTATTGGTTCCATGTTGTAAGTTTCTTTGTTCAGTCGTGTGTATGTAGGAAGCAAAACTTTGAAATAAAAGAGAGAAGAGACCAGGAGGAGGAGAATGAAGAGAAGAGGGAAGAGGAGGAAGAGGAGGAGGAGGTGGACACAGAGAGAGAGAGAGAGAGAGAGAGAGAGAGAGAGAGAGAGAGAGAGAGAGAGAGAGAGAGAGAGAGATGGAGGGGGGAGGGCAAGGCAGCAGTCAGGGGGAGCATAAGTTTCACGCTCAGAAGCTTCTTTAGGCAACCAATGACCCCGACTAGACTTTTAGCCTCTGCCTGCCTCTCGCTCTCCCTCCTCTCTCCATCTCCCTCCCTCCCTACCTCCTTCCATCCTCTTTGTCTCTCCAGCGCCCCTTTCACACTTTACCTCCCATTTCCTTCCTCTACATTTTCCTTGTCCTCTCGCCATTCTCTTGTTCTCTCCCCCGTCTTCATGTCCGTCAGTAAGGTATTCTTCGTCCCTCTCACACTAACATATGCTGCCCGCTTACCACTCTCCCCTCGCTGCTTCTATTGCAGTTCAACCTACATTGTCATGGGAGTTCTCCTGAGTGCAGGTTTTGCCGTCTTTCTTCCATCCCTCATCCGTCTAACCGCATTCCGGTTCCTCGTCCACGCACACATCATCCTTCATCCGCAAGTAAGTCCTTCTAAAAGTACTCCTTCCTTTTTGCTTCTTGTGTATCCCCAACAGAGAGAGCGGTAGCATGGACCTTCCCTTCTCAGATTTTCCCTCCCATCTCCTATCCGCTTCTCGCGTCTATTCAGTCCCATCTTCCTCTCTTCCACCACTGCGGGAGAAGGGAGTTCTTTCGCCTTAGTCCTAATATCTCTACCCTGGGTTCCTCCTGCCCATTACCTTCTTCTTCTTTCTCCTTCTTTATTCTACTTCTCCGTCCCGCTACTAGCGCTTGGTGCATCATGGCGATGTTACAAAAGATATTTTCCGGTACGTCTTATTTCACATTTCCGTAAGACTCCAATTAGGCAGCAAACCCATCCTTCCCCCTAGCAAACCACGACGACCACTCGTCTTGTGTCTGATGGACGCCCCCCCCCCCCCCTCTCTCTCTCTCTCTCTCTCTCTCTCTCTCTCTCTCTCTCTCTCTCTCTCTCTCTCTCTCTCTCTCTCTCCTCTCGCTCTCTCTCTCTCACTCTCTCTCTCTCTCTCTCTCTCTCTCTCTCTCTCTCTCTCTCTCTCTCTCTCTCTCTCTCTCTCTCTCTCTCTCTCTCTCTTCAAAATAGGCCAGACCTTCACCCTGTTCATATCTTTGAAGGGAAAGAGGGCTTACTATGCTAGGATGAGCCATTCAGAATGCTTCTCAAGTCTTTGAGGACGACCCCGTATACTTTTTTTGGCTCTGTCCTCCTCTCTGAACTTTGAGTGTCCTAAGTAAGCTGGGAGACGGGAGGTTGCGGTCTGAGCTATGCCGCTCTTTGCCTACGGTTGGCAGCACCATGCAGAAGGAAGGTGTTTACCAGGGTATTGAGATTTTTTGCCAAGGTTATAACGTCACTATTTGACCTCTCTGTCAAGGCACAATAGCTTTGCCTTGTGCACCCACAACTAGTCTTCTGCGTTTTTTTTTTCGTCTTTATACTCCTGTTTTATGAAGGTTAGAGCCGCACTCTCTTTGCGACACGATGGATTTTTCAGGGGGCGCAGGTGGCGTTAAATTTTCTGTAGCTATGATTATCACGCAGTTGCAGAAGCTGAGTCCGCCGAGTCCGTGCTCTACAACTATTATTATTATTATTATTATTATTATTATTATTTTTTTTTTTTACGTTGTTGCCTATTGCGCCGGTAGGCATCTTCCCGGTGGGGCCTGATGGTCGGCCCAAGGCTTCTTCCAGGTGGGGCCTGATGGTTGGCCCAGCCCGTTCTGGCGCAGGCGAGTGTTTATAGTGGCGCCATCTTGCATTGGCTCATGCTGCCCCCCGGAACTCGTTCTTGATTCGCTATACCCAAAGCACTACTTCCTTTCCCGCCATTTTTAGTCACGTTCAAAGCTTATGCCATAGTTGCATTCAATACCTTATTGTAATGGAAAATATAAGGTGTATACGGCAGTAATCTGTGGAAACGAAGAAATAGTTATCGTCTGATGTGCTTCAGGAGAAGGTGCACGACTATTGTGGATTTGGTAAAACTGTGTCCCTGGATAACAGGTGTTTTGTGTTAAAAATCAGAACACTGTAAAAGTTTGACGTATTATGACATTGTAATTAAGTGGTGTAAAAGCAGCACATCAAGGAAATAATGTGCGGGATAATAAGGTGAATCTCTCCTTCCAGGATAACACCTGAGGGCAAGCCGCGGCTCAACGCAAAACGGCAGGGTGAGTGTTGTTTAACATTGCATTGCCGCACCATGTCCTACATTCATCATTTATCACCATAACAATGAATTAAGGACTAAGGGTGGTTGAATGTTATTTAATCCTGCATTTTATAGTGTACCAGTCATTTGAAGCTAATAATTCTGGTCAGTAATTGTATTTGGTAAAGTTCACTCTGATAAGAAGGACAAAACACTGTATAATATTGGGAACCCTCCATGACTAGTGCACGATCGCTATAATGAGAGAGGGATACTCGCTCTCGCGATAAACCCTAGAGAAAATCGGCAAATATCCCAACTTCTAGACTACATTGAGTCTAGGCTGCACCAGAAAAAACAAAATAATGATGTGTGTAACAGTCGAGTGAAGCAATCGAGCAGGGTGCTTGCAGCGCCACCTGGCTCTGTCAAGACGAACTCCCACGCTCTGCTCACTGTGTTTTGGTGAGCTGTGTGCCTACTTTTGCTTGGCCTGGTTTCCCTGCGCCTTGCTTAAGTTCCTCGTCTCTGGAAGTGACGGTTTTCTGACCCCCTTCCCTGACCGGGGTTCTCTCTCCCCGTGTCACCGGGAGAGAGGAGCGGCCGTGATTGTGACGATTGACTTGCGTCCTTATGTTCGCTTTCGTCCATGGAGACGCAGATCTTCGATCCCCTCCCGGACCGGCGTTCTCTCTCCCTGTGTTACCTGGCGAGAGGAGCGGCCGTTTTTGTGACGATTGACTTGCGTCCATACGGTTCGCTTTCGTCTCTGGAGGCGCGGGTCTACGATCCCCTCCCGGCCCGGCGTCCACTCTCCCCGCGTCCCGGGCGTAAGAGGCAGCCTGGTTTGTGACGATTGCCTGGCGTCCATATGGTTCCCTTTCGTCCCTGGAGGCGCGGATCTACGATCCCCTCCCGGACCGGCGTCCACTCTCTCCGTGTCCCGGGCGTGAGGGGCGGCTGTTTGTGACGATTGACTGGCGTCCATATGGTTTGCTTTCGTCCCTGAAGGCACGGGTCAATGATCCCATCCTGGGCCGGCGTCCACTCTCCCCGTCTCATCGGGCGTGAGGGGCGACCGTGTTTATGACGAATGACTGGCGTCCATATGGTTCGCTTTTGTCACTAGAGGCGCGGGTCTACGATCCCTTCCCGGACCGGCGTTCACTCTCCCCGTCTCATCGGGAGTGAGGAGCGGGCACTTTTGTGACGAGTTACTTGTCATTATGGTTTGCTTTTGTCCCTGGAGGTGCGGATACACGACCCCCTATCGGAACGGCGTCCACTGTACTCGTCTCATCGAGCGTGAGGGGCGGCCGTGTTTGTGACGAGTGCTCAGCGTCCATATGGCTCGCTTTCCTCTTTGGAGGCGCGAATTTTTATCCCCTCTCAGACCGGCTCTCTCTCTCTCTCTCTCTCTCTCTCTCTCTCTCTCTCTCTCTCTCTCTCTCTCTCTCTCTCTCTCTCTCTCTCTCTCTCTCTCTCTCTCTCTCTCTCTCTTTTTCTGTGTAACTAGGTGAGAGTAGCGACCGTGTTTGTGATGAATGACGTGCGTCCGTATGGTTCGCTCTCGTCCCTGGAGGGGCGGATTAACGATGCCCTCCCGGACCGACTCTCTCTCTCCCCGTGTCCTGGGCGTGAGTTTGTGACGAGTGACTGGCGTCCTTATGGCTCGCTTTCGTCCATGGAGGTGCGGGTCCACGACCCCCTCCTGGACTGGCGCTCGCTCTCCCCGTCTCTTCGGGCGTGAGGGGCGGCTGTGTTTGTGACGAATGCTCAGGGTTCATATGGCTCGCTTTCGTCCCTGGAGGCGCGGGTCCCGACCCTCTCCCGGGCCGGCGTTCTCTCTACCCGTGTCACCGGGTGGGAGGAGCGACTGTATTTGTGACGAATGACTTGCGTCCATCTTGTTCTTTTTTTATCCCTGGAGGCACGGATCTATGATCCCCTCCCGGACCGGAGCTCTCTCTCTCCGTGTTACGGGTGCAAGGGACGGCCGTGTTTGTGACGAGTGGTTAGCGTTCGTTTGGTTCGCTTTCGTCCCTGGAGACTGGTACCTTCTCTCGCCGTGTTACAGGTGTCTTTTTACGAGTGTTGGCGGCCGTTTGACTCGCTCTCGCCCTTGGAGGCGGCGAGTTTACGACCCCGCTTCCCGGACCAGCGCGCTCTCTCTCCGTGGCACGGGTGTGAGGGGTGGCCGTGTTTTGGAACGTAGATAGGCGAAGTTACGGCTTTTTATACCCCCGCTCGGACCTTGGGCGTGGCTAGCTGCCGTGTTTGGGACGTGCGTTGGCTCGAGCCTTACCATCGGACACTACGTATATTGGCGGTCAACTACGTATATTTCCGGCCGCTCATGCATACGTATATGTGCGGCCAGCAACGTAAATTTGCTGTGGCCTGCGTATATTTGCGGCCAGCTACGTATTTTTGCAGCCATTTACCATTATTTTCGGCTGCTAACGCTTTATTTTCTTTCCGATGGCATAGTCCATTTGCGGCCGTCTACGTATATTTGCGGCGGCCTACGTACATTTGTGGCCAGCTACGTATTTTTGCGGCAGCCTACGAAACAGATAATTCGTTGTGCCGAGGACTTTGATTTACGTAGATATTAAGATCACACAGACCCTATGGTCCAGACTGGGTGATCTGTCCTTAAACTTAAACGAGTTGAAGGCAGGAGCTGGAGGCTAGGGTATTATTCTAGTGTTTGCCCATACTCACCTCTCGCAACCAAAATTGGCTAGGGGGCCATGAGACTTCGGGGAATGCGGTGGTAAACATGAAATGCGTCGCAAATGCATAGTTTTGATTTATGGGAGGGTTGAAAAATACCCTAGATGTAGGGAAATTCCTTACAATTACTTAGATGTAGGGAAATTTCATACATTCCCTTTTTTTTTTTACAACGTACGGAAACCACGCAATTTCACTCACTCTCCATATCAAAGGGGAGGTTCGAGGGGGGCGAAGCCCCCCGTTACAGTACTAAGGTTATAATGAACCATCTAAACGGTAAGTAATTTACGTCATAGGAATCTTGCAACCGTCATATACGACTATGTATTCACTTGCTGGTAGCACGTACCAACGCGTGAAGAAGGTTTGGTATCACGTACGAACGCGTGAAGCAGGTTCGAACGCAGGTTACTTGTGTTCAATGTCCCTCAGTTAGCTGTTAGGTCGTAAAGCTCGGTTGGGGTACTTTAAGAGGGGGGGGGGGCCAGGGGGAGCCAAAGCCCCCCCTTGGTTAGTAGGGGGGTCGAGGGGGGAAAAGCCCCCCGTTAGCAGGTCGTAAAGTTCGGTTGTAGTAGTTTAAATATGCTCCCCCACCCAAATACCCCGACTTCCCACCGGTCCCCCAAGATCGTTGGGGGAAGGGGATTAATGCGGCTTTTTCTTTACTTTTAAGTACTTCCGTCTTCATATTATGGTTGAGGGAAATGTATTTTGTTTTCTTAACTATGATATATGGAGGCGTATTATCGTATTCTGGAGGCGCGGAGTCAATATCCACAATCACCTTGTATACTGGGAATACGAACCTGTGAAGCAGATTCTAAATGCGATCAGTAAGGATACACGTGTTGGAACAGCTCGGGCAGGAGGTTCGAGAGCCTTCATTTGCTTTAGAACCCGCAGTACTGTTTCAGGGGCGGCGTTGGAAGGATCACGGCTAGCCGGTGGTTTTGCTTGTGTCTGTGATAAACAATGAAGATACACTGTGTTTGGTGCCACGGACTCTACTTGGAGGACAGAAACCTTGCGGTGAGGTGACAACCTACTAGAGAGAGAGGGTATGAGTGTGGTGTAGGCGGTTTATGTGAGCGCAGATGGCCTCCGGCGCTACGCCAGATGGTGAGGTGAGCATCGTTAGGTGGGTTCACTACGCTTCTCTCCCAAAACAAGCTTGGGGCTCCAGTGAGTGCGTGGTTTCCGTATGGGAAACACTAAATTCGTCGCAAACGCTCATGTTAGTGGTGGTGGGAGGAAAAAATCCCTAGATGTAGGGAACTTCCCTAGATCTAGGGAGTTTTTATCCCCCACACACACATACACACACTAAAAAAATACGCGATTGCGACGGGTTTCGTGTCCCCCACCCGAAACCCCGTGTTCCCACCAGGTCTCCAGGCTTGTATGGGGGGGAGGGGGGAGAATGGGCAAACACTAGAATTGTACCGCGGCTAGTAACAGGGGCTTTCAATCTCACTTCTCAATTCAACTTGCAGACATGTTAAAGTCCTAAAAGTCTTTCGGTCTCCACATCCCGTAGGTTCTCGTCTTTCAAGCGGGTATCTTTTTCACCAGATGCCACCATCGATGGATTATCTGCCAATAGCAAAGTTTCCCCTGCCCTCCCTTGTCTCAAACCCACTCAAGGTACGGCGAGTGACGTTCGGGGGCGTCAATTTCTGCTCACATGTGGAGAGATGGATTCGGGCACTATCCTCTTCAAATGTACTACTCCCTGATTGTACCCGGTTCCCCTCCTTTCCGAGGGTGAACACCTCTCAAGAGATAAGATCTTTCCTTCTTGCCCCCAAAACGAAAAATCATGACCTTCCAATTCAGGCTTCGGTCGGGCGAGTGGAAGCTTTCAAGAAAGATCTTCTCGGACGACAGAGAGCGACTTGTTCACTTTTTCTGTGTCTTGCCTCTTTCTCATTGCTGCCTGGGCGAACACCCAAGCTTCGTGCCATCAACACCTGTCATCCGCTACCCTCTCTGAGGCTCTGGCGACTACAGCGAAAGGGTTTGGCCTCTCTCTTCTTCCGTCGATCCGCCTGGCTCTGGCCGACGCAGTGGGGGAGCGCCTCAGCTTGCGCCGTGAGGCGGTCCGCTACCGTCCCGAACCAGGGCGCCGCCAGGCTCTAGCCTTGTCTGCTTTGGCACCGTTTCCTCACTCTCAAGACCCTGTAGAAAGATGGCTGGCAGATGATTCCCCACCGATCAAGATAGTGATTCCCCAAGCGTCAGCTTCTTTCCAGCAACGGTCAGCCAAGCCACAACAAAGACGTACGAACAAGCCGCTTTTCGTAAGGGTGGGTGTCAATAGTCCCCCGTTCGCGTCTCTCGCAGGAAGCAAGATTCCATGCAAGAGCAATACCACAGGGGGAAAGCCAGAAGGGAGTGGACAACTCAGTGACTCTCCGTTCCCAGGTCTTCTCTCGGGATGGCAGGACGCATGGCCAGGGAAAGGAAAGGCATCCAGGGTAGTCAGACAAGGCCTTGACCCTCTGTTCCCGAGGCGAATTTCCTCCTATGTTTACGAATGTTCCCGTGAACGTTTTCCTTACGAGGATGCGTAGAGCGAACGGTCGGGAAAGTATTTATCTCCCGTGTTTTCACTGTGCCAAAAAAAGACCTAAGCTAACTGAATTCATACATCAAAACCTTCATATTTCGTCTGCTTTCTTTCCAACAAGTGAGGTTACGACTTCAACATCACTGGTTGACAGCACTTGATCCGCAGGACACTTATTGGTACATTCCCATCCACCCTTGCTCCGTTAGTTCCTCGCTTTCCAGTTTGGAGAGGTAACTTTCAATTTACTAGGTTTCCATTGGGACTTGAGGTTAGTCATGGTAAGGCTATCTGAGGATAATGTGAAAAAAACTTCGCCTAAAACTCTTTAGTGCTTCAGTTTCCCTCACTATGTCTCGCAGACGATGGGAAGCCCTTATGGGCTCCTTCAATTTCGAGTTTTTCTTTTCATTCTTTAGGAGATCTACTGCCGCGCCAAGCATGGCACCTCCTGTTCAGGAAATCTGCAGTCACTGTCGGAACAAATTTTTGTCGCATTTCACTGCCATCCAACAGCTGCCAGGGGAAAACAACGAGTGGGCAGATGTTCTCTCCCGCTTCAAGAGGTCCTCAGTGGAATGGACTTTAAAATGGGAGTACTTCGAGAAACTATGCATTAGGTGGGGGACACCGCAGATTTATCTCTTTGCCTGCAAGACATCGGCTAGGCTTCTCAAGTTCCTCGTCAGAGAAGTTTGGAAAACGTAGGGCGGTCCTGACGCTTTCACCGAACAATGGAACAGGTGGGACTTCATTTATCTGTCCCCTTCCCTATGCACCAGCATTCTATTGAAAGTGTTGCCTAGTCCGAAATCCTTCAGGGGTGGGGTAGCAGTTATTGATAGCACCGTGGTGGCCAGCACAACCATGGTTCGCGGACCTTAACCATTGGTATCCTTCCCCCTCTCCCGCCAGAAGTTCATGCTCTCGGGGGTGATTCGCCCACAAAAATAACTTAGAATTCACACATTTTAATGAAGAGAAACTGGAAAGTGGAAAAAATATCATCCTTACTTCACTGAAAGGAGTTGTAAGTGTGAGAAAGTAGCTGAGCGAGCGCCCACGAGCGAAAAGGCGAGATAACAAGCTGAATCTATGCGTCTTCCCTTCATTCCCTCCTCGGCCGCGCACGTCAACCTCATTTCGGCTCCAGACATCCGGAGCTAAGAGAGGGAGGATGGATGAAAGGTAGAGAAGCCGGAGGAGGAGGAGGAGAAAGAAGAGGAGGAGGACGAGAACAAGGAGGACGAGGGAGACAAGGAGGGAGGAAGAGGAGAAGGAGGAGAAGGAGGATTCAAGGGATAGACGGCATCGTGGAAAGAGAGGAAGAAAGAAGACAAGACTGGTATGAGGAGGAGGCACGAAAGGAGGGGAGAAAAGGGAAGCACGAGGGGATATATAGGGAACGAGGAAAGATATATTCGGTATTGGTGAGAAAAAGGAATATGTATGTGGAGGGTAGTGAAGGAGGAGGAGGAGGAGGAGGAGGAAGGAGAGGGTAGCATGGAAAATTAATGAAGAAGAGAGAAAAGAGTGAATGCGAAGGAGGAAGCGAAGCCGAGCCGGTGGAATAGGAAAAAATGAAAATGGAAATATGTAGCTCGAGAAAAAAAGGAAGAAAAGGTGGTTACGATAAATTTTGGAAGGTGAGATGATATTTACAAGGAAGTTTAAAGAAGAGGGAAAGAACATCGGAGTGACAGGATGAAAACTGATAACGTGACGCAAAGAAGATAGCAAGGAAGGTTAAGAAAAGGGCTAAAGGCAGGGCAGGATATCATAGGGAGTGCTAAAAAGGAAGAAAGGAAGGAAAGGATGTCAGGAGGACGAACATGAATATGGGAAAGGTGGAAAAGAATTATAAAGAGAGCAAGAAATGTTAAATAAAGAAGAAAAGGCAATTACACGTATTACAAGTATAGACATGGAGAATAGAAAGAACGTTAGAGTACCATAATAAAGAATGAGAGGGAAGGTCTATAAGGAATAAATGAGGTAGGAAGGGATATTAAAAATAGGTGGGAAATCAAAAAGAGAGAAAGCAGTGTAAAAAGGGGAGGGTAGAATGTTAGGCTAGGAGAAGAGGTAAAAGCTGAAAATGGAAATAAAGTTATAGAAAAGCAAAGGACGTAGAGATGAAAAGAGGACATGAATTACGTAGGTGAGGGAAATATATTAAAGTTTGGGAAGGAAAAATATAATCCCCGAGAAGTAAGATGGGAGGCCGTGGAGAGGAAAAAACTGGGATGGATGCATGGAAAGAGGAGGTTGAAAGGCTTAGCGTGTATTCATCTCTTGTTCAGCGCCAGGCGACATTATAGAGGAAAGAATCTCATCAGCGTTTCCACGAGTCTGTAATCCTTCTTAATACCCTGAAGCTGTTATTCGTTCTCGTCAAATTTTCTTAATCCTTTTCTTAATATCCTGCGCCCTTTACTTTGTGCGTCTGCTTTCGGCAATCCCCGGTGCGTGCCTTGCTCGTCTTCTCCGCTTCCTTTAACTTATTATGCTTCAAAACAAGTGAAAAGGAAAATGAAGACGTGGATATATAGGATAGGCAAATTGTGCTTGTGTATGTTTGTATGTAACTTAAATCATGCTCAAGAGGGAAATGCATGTCTCTCAGTATTAAATAGAGGCAGGATGAAGCAGTATTGATTAGTTTCAGCTTTCTTTGGGTGTATTTGTGATGAATATCAAAAGCTAATGCCTGTGTTTAAGGTTGCAGAATCTTTGAAGAATGAGACACACAAAACATACAGAAGTAGAAAGAAAGGAATATTGCATATAAGAAATTTGCTTACGTATGTATTTTTTTGTGATCAAATAGACGCAGATTGAAGATCAGCTCCTGTACATTAGTGTCAGGAGATTTGACGATACCAAACAAAGTTGAAACGTACACGCACAACAGTTCTATTACAACTTCCACGTAAGTATCTGCTATTCACCCTAACAATACCCTAACAATACGTTTTTTAATATAACCCAGCCCACGAGCACCTCCCCTTTCTCTCCGCCGCTCACATATATACATCCATTCATCGTCGTTCTCTCTATGTATATACCAGCATGCTCGCCGTTATTCCGTTCCACTCGGTTGACTTTCCCGGCTTTACCTTTCTAGTTTCTCGCGTTCGTTTATAGTTATTGTTACCGAACTTGCAGTCTTCTCCGCCTTCATCATTTCCACGGAGGAGCTCACTCCTAAACACTTCATTGGAGATCTTACTCTCGGACGGATCTAAACATATACTGATCACTAAATAATTTGACTATCATTTTCTTCAGACACAAACTTTGCTTGTTTTGCCTCCATCCATCTTACTACTTATGTCCCAGGTTTCTTAAGGTGTTTACCAAATGCATTGCAAAATAACACTCGCTGAAATGATCATTGTACCACATGCAGTAATCTAATAACTCATGTATCATATGTTCAAACACATATATTTATCTTCACGTAATACCATTTACCGTTTTTTATTTCACATACTTACCGCATAAAAAAATTCATGTTTTTTTTATTTATGATAATGCTTGTTATTTTTACCTTTTTTAAATTCTCGTTTATCAGTATTTTCGTTGTAAATACCTTCGTGAATCTATATTTAATATTTTCTCCATGTTGCGGTTCTAGACAACTCTTGATTGTGTGTGTGTGTATATATATATATATATATATATATATATATATATATATATATATATATATATATATATATATATATATATATATATATATATATATATATATATATATATACACATTCTCCTGCGTTCCTTTTGTAAGGCCAAACATGCATACCTTCCCTTCTCTTTCTTCTACATAAGAACATAAGAACGTTGGAGTCTGCAAGAGGCCGGTAGGCCTATACGAGGCAGCTTCTTTGACCCTAAGCTCCCGTGTATCTAACCCCACCTGATATCGCTGTCCATGAATTTATCTAATCTATTTTTGAATGTGACAATTGTATTGGCACTCACCACATGACTGCTAAGTCTATTCCACTCATCCACAACCCTGTTAGTAAACCAATTTTTGCCTATGTCACTGTTGAATCTGAATTTATCCAGTTTAAACCCTTTACTTCGTGTCCTACCCGGTTCTCTTACCAACAAAACCTTATGAATATTTCCCTTATTAAAGCCCTTCATCCATTTATAAGCCTCGATCATGTCTCCACGCACCCTTCGCCTTTCTAGAGAATGCAAGTTTAACTGTTTGAGTCTTTCCTCGTATGGCAAGTTTCTCAACCCCTGAATCATCTTAGTCATCCTCCTCTGCACTAATTCTAACATTTTGATACCATTCTATAGTAAGGTGACCAGAACTGAACCGCATAGTCAAGATGAGGTCTAACTAATGCTAAATATAGTTTGAGGAAGACTTCGGGGCTTCTGTTGCTTACGCTCCTTGAAATAAATCCCAGGACCCTATTTGCTCGATTTTTAATCTGACTGGATGTATCCCGTCCACATCACGTCCCCTGCACGTCCTCCACTAATCCGTTCTCATCTTTCTCGGTGCACTCCTGCACCTACTCATACCAAAGTAAAAAGCTGAGGAGGACTCAGTCTCCAAAAATGCGAGGAGCGCTTATTTAGTAATGGCTAACCGCCTCTCTTTATTTCCGTTGTTGGGTAAAGCAGAAACACCAAGCTGCAGTACAGCATCGCCGACACTTAAGTATACATCTCTGAGACGTACCAAATGAGTTCGATAGCGAAATTCATTTAGCGTTAAGGCGACTTTTTTTTTTTTAACATCTTCGCCTGTGGCGCCGGTAGGCTTGTTTTGGAGGGGCCTGATGGTATGGCCCAGCCCGTTGTGGCGCAGGCCAGTGTTTATAGTGGCGCCATCTTGCATTGGCTTATGCTGCCCTCCCGGAGCTCATCTTTAATCCTAGAATCTAGAGTCCGGGTTGATAGGTGGTCTTCTGGACAGCATGTGGGTAGTTTTAAGCCACTCGGCGGCGGCTGAAAAATCCCAGCTTGGTGGCACCGGGCGGGGATTGAACTCGCGTCGTCCCGAACGCGGCGCCGTCACGCTATCCACTCAGCCACCGCCTCCCCAAACTCGTTTGTAATAACTTTATATTTTGAAATTTGGAAAAGGTGTTTGTATGTCAAAGAAAAGACGATACTCTCTTTTGTACAAATGGAATGTAACACCAAGAAACGAAGGAAGGTTCTACCCATGATTCAGTTGGTGTAACTAACAAGACAACATAGTCCCAGTGAAGACTGCGGCAAGGCCCTACTGTTCCTGGTAGTAATCTATACTCAGCTATCTCTTGGACACAATAAGTAAAGACTCGTAACCATCTTCGACCACCACTTCCACGACTCAACGAGCGAAAGAGCATATGAATCAGTCAAAACGTGAGTATTAACACACACACACACACACACACACACACACACACACACACACACACACACACACACACACACTCACTCACTCACATTCACTAACTCACACACACACACACACACATTCACTAACTCACACATACACACACATTCACTAACACACACACACACACACACACACACACACACACACACACACACATTCACACACACACACACACACACACACACACACACACACACACACACACACACACACACACACACACACACACACACACACACACACACACACACACACACACACACACACACACACACACACACACACACACACACACACACACATTCACTGACTCACACACACACACACACACACACACACACACACACACACACACACACACACACACACACACACACACACACACACACACACACACACACACACACACACACACATTCACTAACACACAAAAAAATTGTCCACGAGCTGTTATTCCTAGCCAAGCCAAGTCTAGCCAAACCAAGCTAAGTCAAGCCGAGGCGAACCGAGCCAAGCCAAGCCGAGCCAAGTCAATCCCACTCTTCCGTTCTCGTCCTCTGAGCCAACACTTATGACCCCTGAAAAGTATTGCTGCCCTCACAGTCTCAAGAAGAAAACTATCGATTAGAGTTTTAATTATGTAACAAAGCGGCGGGCACTGAGGAACAATAAGGGATGGAGAGTGTACGGTGCGAGGGGCGGCCGCCTTTGTTGGTCTTGATCACCCGTATTGTCACCGTAATGGCGGGCTGGGGCGAACAGGGGAAGGGAAGGAGAAGGGAGAGGCGGGGAAGAAAGTGGAGGGGAGGGTGGGGAGGGGAAAGGGGGGAGATAGAGGAAGGGAAGGGAAGGAGAAGGAAGAAGAGAGGAAGAAAGGGGGAGAGGGGAGGGGAAAGGTGGGGAGATAAAGGAAGACAAGGGAAGAAGGGAGAGGAGGAGAAGAAAGGAGAAAGGAGGAGAGGGGAGGGGAAGGGGGGAGACGAAGGAAGGGACGGGAAGGAGAGAAGCTTCACTCTCTCTCTCTCTCTCTCTCTCTCTCTCTCTCTCTCTCTCTCTCTCTCTCTCTCTCTCTCTCTCTCTCTCTCTCTCTCTCTCTCTCTCTCTCTCTCTCGCTCTCTCTCTCTCTCTCTCTCTCTCTCTCTCTCTCTCTCTCTCTCTCTCTCTCTCTCTCTCTCTCTCTCTCTCTCTCTCTCTCTCTCTCTCTCTCTCTCTCTCTCTCTCTCTCTCTCTCTCTCTCTCTCTCTCTCTCTCTCTCTCTCTCTCTCTCTCTCTCAAATGCAATAATGGTCCTTGAGGTGATGTATGTAGTCAGTCAAACGCCTCGCAAAGGGTCTTAGAGAACGCCCCTGGAGAATTAGAAAACGAGCAGTGATAGCGGGGCGAGGCAAGACGAGACATAAAGGGGAAAAGGTCCATGCAGATTAAATGTGGGTCGGTTGCCTGGCGGTGCGGAGGGCAGCGAAGTTGGACATGGTTGTTCACGTTGGAATAGGCCTTTTCCTGCTCGAGGGTGCGTTTTTTGTTTGTTTGTTTGTTTTTTGTAGTTGAACATGTTTCTGTGTCGAGGTAAGAGGAATTTCAGGACTATACTCTGCAGTGGTATGTATTAGTGACTGCAGTTGTATTAAATGCATACGAATTGGATTATGAGCTGCATAAGCATGGTTCTGTGTCGAGATGGGGCAGTAAACAGGACACTTTTTTGCAGCTATAGCATTAAATAGTTTACAAAATGATTTACTATTGTTCCCCAAGGGTTAGTGAGTAGCTTAGAAAATTACTTACTTGAGTTCAATGCACACGAATTGGATCATGAGTCGTATGGGCATGGTTCTGTGTGAAGATGGGGCAGTAATCAGGACATTTTTGGCAACTATAGGATTGAATAGTTTAGAAAATAGTTTACTGTGGCTTCTTAAGGATGAGTAAAGGAGAAAACCTTTTATTGGACATCTTAAAGGGTTAAAGATACACTTTTTTGGGGGGAGTGTTGTACACGTGTGTGTGCCAGAATGAATCGATTATCAGAGGAGTTCTTGCCGCCATAACGTTATAGAGTTTAGAAAATAACTTACTTGGCTTTTCAGCAGGAATCGGGTATAGACAGGCATGCTAAACACGACTAAGCAAGTCTTTAAATTATTGAAAATGCAGCTTCAGGTCCGTTTGTGTCTATGTTTGTTTATGTGCGTGTTTGCTTTTTTTTGTGTGTGTAGAGTATCCACCCTTCGGCCTGCCAGGATATCCCAAGAAACAAGCACCCATCACAGGCTGCATTCGCTGGCCGCACCCCTCGCCTGCACACAAAGTCCTCGTCGATAACTTTGTCCGGGATGATGATGATGCCGGGATTACAGATTGTGATGCGCGTGTATGGATCGGTGTGGCAAGAGTTCGTCTCGCTGAGGAATGAGTTGTTCGACTTGAAAAGGAGAAGTGGTGAATGTGTGTGTGTGTGTGTGTGTGTGTGTGTGTGTGTGTGTGTGTGTGTGTGTGTTTGTGTGCGTGTGCGCCACGTTGTTACCCGGCAGTTCCCCTTTCCCCTTCCGGTAAATGCTCTCTCTCTCTCTCTCTCTCTCTCTCTCTCTCTCTCTCTCTCTCTCTCTCTCTCTCTCTCTCTCTCTCTCTCTCTCTCTCTCTCTCTCTCTCTCTCTCTCTCTCTCTCTCTCTCTCTCTCTCTCTCTCTCTCTCTCTCTCTCTCTCTCTCTCTCTCTCTCTCTCTCTCTCTCTCTCTCTCTCTCTCTCTCTCTCTCTCTCTCTCTCTCTCTCTCTCTCTCTCTCTCTCTCTCTCTCTCTCTCTCTCTCTCTCTCTCTCTCTCTCTCTCTCTCTCTCTCTCTCTCTCTCTCTCTCTCTCTCTCTCTCTCTCTCTCTCTCTCTCTCTCTCTCTCTCTCTCTCTCTCTCTCTCTCTCTCTCTCTCTCTCTCTCTCTCTCTCTCTCTCTCTCTCTCTCTCTCTCTCTCTCTCTCTCTCTCTCTCTCTCTCTCTCTCTCTCTCTCTCTCTCTCTCTCTCTCTCTCTCTCTCTCTCTCTCTCTCTCTCTCTCTCTCTCTCTCTCTCTCTCTCTCTCTCTCTCTCTCTCTCTCTCTCTCTCTCTCTCTCTCTCTCTCTCTCTCTCTCTCTCTCTCTCTCTCTCTCTCTCTAAGAGTTTTGTGTGTGTTGCTATGAGTGTGAATGCGTATGTGTGTGGGAGGGTGGGTGTGTGTTTTCGGTGAGTGGGTGTGATTGGGTGGGTGGGTGATTGCTGTGGTTTTATTAATCCACCGTCTCACATGCTGGAGTCGTGACCGCCAGCCAGTACCTTCCCTAAAAGTTCCTCGAAATAGCACGGAGGGCCGATCAATGGGTACTATTGGGACCTAACACACGAACCAGTGGCACACACATACTCCTTGCTCAAGGGGTACCAAAACCCGCTCCTGTCAAAGAAAAAAATGTTGCCTGAGTTCAAGTCGGTATTAACTAAGCAATAAAGTATTCTATGATAATGTCAGTGTTAATGTATTTTTTGTGCGTGTGTCCGTGTGTGTGTGTGTGTGTGTGTGTGTGTGTGTGTGTGTGTGTGTGAGTGTGAGTGTATGTGTGTGTGTGTGAGTGTATGTGTGTGTGTGTGTGTGTGTGTGTGTGTGAGAGAGAGAGAGAGAGAGAGAGAGAGAGAGAGAGAGAGAGAGAGAGAGAGAGAGAGTCTATAGCAAAATTTTATTGTGTTTCGTTCCATTTGTTCTGAGTGTACTTACAAATGCAACCTTTCCATTGAAAAAATCTAACCATTACACATTCACTGAATAAAAAACGCGGGCACGATGATGACAGCACGTAACTGCAATGCCAGGAATATTTCTTAACTGTTTTGACCAAGGCAGTAGAGATCTTTGAGTGGTTCGATCATATTATAAGCAATGTTCCAATAGCTGACTGAGTGGTTACAAAACGCTTGCATACCTCTATACTCTAGCCATTTGTCTCATGCGTAATTGGCGATGTGGTAGATTAGTGCAGTAACGTCCTTTTAAATCAGCCTCGATGAAAAGAAAGCATCAAAACAATGAGTTAATGCCCAGTTGGTGTATTTGGACATCAAAGCCTTAATAATTTAATGTATACGCATGGTTATGTTTGAACGAGGGTCACTGAGAGAACGGAGGCAAAGCTTTCCACTACGGGCATTATCACACTGTAAATGGTTCATGCTCTTATTATGTATCATTCTTAAACACTGATGAATAAACCTAAGGATTTCAGGGAGAATTGCCTGTCAGACAAAGTTTGTGGGCAAAATATTTTTGTTTCTGTTATTCAATGGTGCGCTTTATTATTGTTTTACAGCAAGCAGTGTAGGTAGAAGTAGGTTTTTAAGTTACCCAGAACCCACTCCTTTATATTGTTATATTTTCAAGAATAGTTTAACGTTTTATGCACGCTCCTACCTGAACGTGGAACGTGGCGTCTACAATTTTTAGCATGACGCAGTCTCTTTTTAATACAACAATTTTGTCTTCATCCTTTTGCTTCAACCTATGTTTTTTTTCTTTTTTATCCCGTCGAATCAACTTCTCTTGCCGTATGCATTAGGAAAGTGGTTTTTACTTACATCGGACCTTATATTTGCGATTTATGTCTTCGATGCATGGAGATAGAAACTGTTCTTTAGGTAAATCTAGATGATGAACTTATCCTCTGCGTGATTTTCTGTTTTCTGTATCTCGAAGTCAGCCACCCACCACACGTTCCCCTTTCTTAGTTCTTCTGTCGTGGTGAAATGGAGGAGAGTTCACTCTGTTCATACAAGAGCTCCCTTCGTGCACTCCATCATGCATCCCTCTCCCATCTCTCTTCTCCAGTCGTTCATATCTCTGGTTCACAAGCTGACCCTCCTACGGCTGTGCTGCGCCAAACAAAAATGGAGTAAACTGTAAACACTCACCATATCGAGCATCTCTAATATCAGAGTGAAGTTTTCGACATTCATCCATTTCATCCTAGTTTTTTCGTTCAAAAGTTATAGAGAATTATGTAGAATAAAGTGAAATGTCAGCCCCCTAGCACACACACAGCCACAGGCCAGGCAAAGGTAACTCTTACCATTTACTCGTTCTGTTCGTCGTCGACTCCTACGTGTTCCTCTTTTACATGCACCTGCCGTATGGAGGGAAGTTATATAGTGGGTCCAAACACCAAAACTGAGCCAATGTTTGGTTCGGTAAAAATAAAATTGCCTGTGGCAGACCAAGCGAGGATGCACAACGGTTTGAAGAACAATATATGGGTACCTATCTATTAATCTGTCTATCTGTCTATTTACCTATCTATTTATCTCAATCTATTTATCTATCCATCTCAATTGTGTGTGTGTGTGTGTGTGTGTGTGTGTGTGTGTGTGTGTGTGTGTGTAATAATAATTAACTGTTTATTCAGTGTCACATGCAGCCAACGGCTGAAAATACATATCAGAATCAAAGATCAAAAAGTAAAAATAGTAATAAAACTGTAAAAGAGCACCAATGTAAAAGGCTTTGTGTAATATGATGAGAAAATATAAAATGCAATTAAAAACATACCCAATAATAAAATTTGGGGAGATCATATTTAAAAAAAAAGATGAAGGTGACTAGCAAAACAAGATGACTAGTAAAACATCAATGGTGGTTAATAAGTTTGACTAGAGTGGGGACGGTGCTGTGCTTATAACGGTCGGTACGGACTCTAATGGGAACTAGCTTGTTGGAGTTGCGTAGGGCTCGTCGAGGTGGTGGTGCGTCGGGGGACAGCAAGTCGCGGTGGTGGGGGTTGTTGAGCAGTTTAAGGCCAAACTTCTTAAGGTTGGTGGTGTACTGGGCAGCGAGGGTGGTGAGGTGCAGGGCAGAGAGGGCGGCGTCATAGGTGATGTAGGAGGTCCCAAGGATGATCTTGACGGCCCTTTTCTGAACCCTCTCTAGGTGGCCGAGGTGAGTGGCGGTGAGGCAGGGAGACCAGGCAGGGGAAGCATACGTTAATTTCGGCTGGATAAACATCTTGAAAGTGGTTGCCAGTTCAGGGGCGGGAACACCTAGTGACCGTCGAAGCATGCGGAGCCTGTATGAGGCAGAGCTCACCACGTTGTTGACATGCGGGTCCCAGGTCAGCTTGTCGTCAAGTGTAACGCCAAGGAGTTTGGTGGAGCGGACCAGGTTGAGGGTGGAGTTGCCTATTGTGAGGGTGGGCGCTGGGGCGGGGGTGGTGGAAAAATCGAACAACATGGTAACTGATTTCTTGTGGTTGATGGTGACGTTGTTGTTGGTGGTCCATGTGAGGAAGTTGTCAAGAGTTTGCTGGATGTGGGTGTAGTTTGGGTTGTTGTTGTTGTTGATGGCCGTGGCGATGGTTGAGTCATCAACGTACTTCCAACGATGTTCGGTGTCCAAGAGAGCGTCGTTGATGAGGAGGAGGAAGCACAAGGGGCCCATCTTGTTGCCCTGGGGCACCCCACACGTGACAGGCAGGAAGCTGGACACTTCTCCTGCTCTCCCCTCCCCCCTTCACCCACCCCTCCTTCTGGTCCCTCTCCTGGCCGCCGGGTGTTTGTTGTTGGTGATTGTCAGGTGCGTTATGTTGACAGGTATTTTTGCTCCAAGGATAAGAACAGGACGAGGGTGTGTATCCCAGAGGCAGGGATGGGCCATAGATCAGACAGGATTGAGGCGTGTATGGCAAGCGAGGGATCTTGCTCAGCTGTGGCGGGAATGACGTTTCCCGTGTGCCAAGTGAGGACCTTCTCCGGCGTTTTAGGGAATTGTTAGGTAGGATACGGGACGCTGGTGGGTCTCCGGTAGTGTGTGGTGTTCTGCCGAGGAGAGGTGTTGATGATGAATGGTTGTCCAGGGCGATAGCAGTGAACAGCAGACTAGCAGCGCACTGCGAGCGCAATGGGTGGCTGTTCGTTGATAAATGGGACCTCTTCTTTGGCAACGACGCCCTCTACGCCCGGGACGGGATACACTTGACGTTCAAGGGTGTTGAGCCTCTCTCAGACTCCCTTGAGCGAGCACTTAGTACCCTGAGGGATTTTTTAGTATAGACGAGGGGGGTAGGAGTAATGGGAGAGGACATCTAGCTCATAATACAACAAGGCAGCTTTGAAGTAATTATAGGGGGTAACAGAGGGCGGGCTAAGGATCTTCTATACTAACAGCAGAAGCCTCAGAAACAAGATAGACAAACTAAGGGGTGAAGCTTGTGTAGAAGATTTTAACAAAATAACGATCACTGAGACATGGATAGACACTGCCAATACAAATTTTAGGTCGGAATTTGAAATAACGGGTTATCAGATGTTGCACAAAGACAGAAGGGGAAGAATGGGAGGTGGAGTTGCGCTATATGTTAAAGACTCCCTTAAATATTCCGTTAACAATTCAGTCAAAACTAGCATGGATTCAGAATCAGTTATGGTGGACGTTTACAAAGGGAAAGAAAAAACTAACTCTTGGGGTTCTGTACAGGCCACCCAACCTTAACAGGCAGGACACGAGTCTATTACTACAAGAGATTGGCAGGGCGAGTAGGAGTAAAAATGTCTGTGTACTGGGGGACTTTAATTAAAGGAATATAGACTGGGAAGACCTAGTGGGTGACCTGGAAGCCGAGGATTTTCTTGAAGTTATACAAGATAATTTCCTTAAGCAGGTAGTTACTGAGCCTACCAGAGGAGATAACCTTTTAGACTTAGTTCTAACTAATAATGGAAACTTGCTACGTGAGTTGGAGGTGGGCGGAGAGTTAGGAAATAGTGACCACAGAACGGTTCGTGTTTGCTTAGACTGGGCGGTAACCCGCGAACCAAACCCAGTGTTAGTGCCAGATTTTAGAATAGCACATTACGAGGGGTTTCGAAGACATCTTGAAGAGGTAATCTGGGAAAATTTAGAGATTCATGAGGGCCAGAACTGTGGGCTGAAGAGCCAGGAGAACCAGGTAGAAATGACTTCCACTAATTTAGTGAAAGTAATAGTACAGGGGCAGGGACAGCATATACCCCAGCGAACACTTAGAAAAGAAAACAGTGACACTAAGTGGATGACTCGTGGGCTAAAACACGAGATAGGGCTAAAGAACGGAATGTATCAGAAAATAAAGAATGGTGAAACAAATCTCAGGGGCCGGTATGTCGAACTATCGAGATTAGTGAAGAAAAACACCAGGATAGCAAAAAGGAATTATGAAAATAGCAAAAGAGGCGAAAAGTAATCCTATATATAAGGACTTCTTTCAGATGTATATAACAAAAACAAGGGAGAAAATTGGACCGCAAACAAAGCCGAGCTAGTGAAAAATTACGAAAATATGAGCACATTGTTGAACGACTACTTCCTTTCAGTATTCACACAAGAGGATCAAACGACTATTCCGGAAAGGCTTCAACTGTACGAGGGCGGGGATGGCGATAAATTGAGGGATATAATTATTACCAGGCAAGTAGTCCAGGATAAGATAGATAAGCTTAAGAAGAATAAGTCGCCAGGTCGTGACGAGATATTTCCGAGAGTATTAAAGGAATGCGGGGATGTACTCAGTGACCTACTAACCGACATCTTTAAGATGTCGGTAAATACTGGTTATGTGCCCAGCCTATGGCAAGTAGCTAATGTGCCGCTGATTTTCAAAAAGGGGGCCAGGTCAGCTGCTTTAGTTTTTTTTTTTTTTTTTTTGTTTTTACATTGCGGCCTATTGCGCCGGTAGGCTTCTTCCAGGTGGATCCTGTTGGTCGGTCCAAGGCTTCTTTCCGGTGGGTCCTGATGGTCGGTCCAGCCCGTTCTGGCGCAGGCGAGTGTTTATAGTGGCGCCATCTTGCATTGGCTCATGCTGCCCTCCCAGAGCTCATCTTTGATCCTAGAATCTAGAGTCCGGGTTGATAGGTGGTCTTCTGGACAGCATGTGGGTAGTTTTAAGCCACTCGGCGGCGGCTGAAAAATCCCAACATGGTGGCACCGGGCGGGGATTGAACTCGCGTCCTCCTGAACACGGTGCCGTTACTTTGACGACTCAGCCACCGCCTCCCCTACCAATTAGATTAACATCTGTTATAGGTAAGATGCTGGAGTCCATAATAGCCAGGAACATTCGGGAGAATCTAGAGAAACAGCTTAATTCACGACTCGAAGCATGGGTTCACGAAAGGTAGGTCATGCCTCGCCAATCTCTTGTCCTTCTAAAATAAAGTATTTGAGGCGGTAGACAGAGATGGAAATTATGAAGCGATTTATCTTTATTTTAGTAAAGCGTTTGACATAGTTCCACACCAACGACTGTTGCTTAAATTACAGGTTCACGGAGTAGAGGGTAAAGTTTTGAACTGGGTCAAGGCGTGGCTTAGCAATAGGAAGCAAAGAGTACAAATCAATGGTAAAAGATCTGACTGGGGCTGTGTTACGAGTGGGGTCCTACTAGGCTCGGTATTAGGTCCACTTTTGTTTATTATTTATATCAATGACTTAAATACAGGAATTAGTAGTGATGTCAGTAAGTTTGCAGATAATATCAAGATCGGTAGAGTAATTGAGTCGGATCAGGACGCTAGCATTCTCCAGGATGAATTAAACAGATTGTATGACTGGGCAGATAAATGGCAGATGGAGTTCAATGTAGGAAAGTGCAGTATTCTGTGTGTAGGTATGAACAGCCCCTCACATAACTATTGCTTAAATGACACTCCCATAAGCAGGTCTGGGTGCGAGAGGGATTTAGGGGTGTTAGTGAGCTCTGATCTCCGTCCAAAGACACAATGCATTCAAGCTAGAAATCGAGCAAACAGGGTACTGGGATTTATTTCAAGGATCGTGAGCAACAGAAGCGCTGAAGTCTTCCTCAAACTATATTTAGCGTTAGTTAGACCTCATCTTGATTATGCGGTTCAGTTCTGGTCACCTTACTATAGAATGGATATCAAAATGTTAGAATCGGTTCAGAGGAGGATGACTAAGATGATTCAAGGGTTAAGAAACTTGCCATACGAGGAAAGACTCAAACAGTTAGCCATACGAGGAAGGACTCAAACAGTTAAACTTGCATTCTCTAGAAAGGCGAAGGGTGCGCGGAGACATGATCGAGGGTTATAAATGGATGAAGGGCTTTAATAAGTGGGATATTCATAAGGTTCTGTTGGTAAGAGAACCGGGTAGGATACGTAGTAATAGGTTTAAACTGGATAAATTCAGATTCAATAGGGACATGGGCATTAACTGGTTTACTAAGAGTGGTAGATGAGTGGAAGCAGTCATATGGTGAGTGCCAATACAATTGTCACATTCAAAAATAGATTAGATAGATTCACGAACAGCGATATTAGGTGGGGTTAGATACACGGCAGTTTAGGTTCAAAGGATCTACCTTGTACAGGCCTACCGGCCTCTTGCAGACTCCTACGTTCTTATCTTCTTCTTCTTCATCTTCTTCTTCTTCTTCTTCTTCTTCCATATTCTCTCAGCGCCCTGTCCTCACTCCGAGAGGTCAAACCGCACGCGCTCCTGCTTCCGTGACCTCGCTCGCTTGCGATTCCACCCTCGTGTGCTGTACTGCACTGTACTTTAGATCTTGCTGTGCTGTGTGTCGTGTGCTATTTCGCGTTGTGCTGCGTACTGCTTATTGTCAACCGAGTTAGCTGCCTGCAGAGGTGTGCTGATTGCTGTGCGACCACGTGCTTCGCGGGACAGGATTAAGTGTTGCCCTTATTTTTACTACCTCTCTCTGCCTGTATCTATCCTCTCACCGTAGCGCCCTGTAAAATATATATACACATATACACAAAACACAGTGTACACTCTTTCCGCCATATTCATTATATATTCCAGATTCCACTCCTACGCCACTCCCTACACAGGTGTGGAGAGTGGCCTGACCTGACTTGACCCGAGTATTCCCCCGAGACACACTAATCCTCCTAATTACTTCCTCACCTGGGTCTCTCCCTCTCGTCCTTCACGTTTCGCTCCTCCTCCTCTTCTCTCGCCCCCTCCCCCCCTCTATCGCCTCCCCTCTCCATTGCCCCCCCTCAATACTACTCACTTGCTCTCTCCTCCTAACCAAGATGGCGCTAAGGAAATGCTCGACTTGCACAGGAAACTTCTCTGGCCATTTCTTCTCAGGACGATCGACCGTCTGCAAAATCTGCCTGTTGACACAGCAGATGGAAACGAGACTCCTTCAACAGGACGAAAGGCTGACGGCTGGCGAGATCACCGAACTAACAAGTACTGTTGAAACCTTGCAGGAGTTTATCCAGGCCAACATCGTCGCCCCTGCTGCAAGTGACACCTCATCACCCTCCGCACCTGCTCTCGATGCCCAGCCACCTTCCGAAGAAGACACGTCACAGGGGACCGGTAGAGCTGACGCTGAATGCTTCAACCCCGTGAGAGGAGGAGCCAGACCCGCTCCTAGAGCCATTTATCCTACTCATTGCTATAAGAGATTTGCCATACTGGAGGAGGAGGACGAGGAACAGAGCACCTTCTTGGTCGGTGACTCTATGATTCGCCATCAGGTGGTCGAATTCTGTGGCAGAGTCCCCCGTCGTAGGCGTAACTACTGTTATCCTGGAGCTGGTGTTGACGACATCACAGCTGCCCTGGACGAGGTCTCCGCTGTGGCCTCTAATGACTCACTCTTTGTTCTCCACACAGGTACAAACGACGTCACCACGACCCGGTATGAGGAACTGCTGAACAAGTACCGTAGGCTCATCCAGCAGTATAAGTCTAAATCCCCAAATGTTTTGATTTCAGGAACTCTACCACGGACATGGGGTGAGAGCGACTTCTACAGTAAGGCCTTCAGCCTCAACAACCGCCTACAGACTCTCTGCGGAGAGCTTGACGTCGAGTTCTTTAACGCCTGGGACCATTTCTACGGCCAGAGTAAACTTTTCCATTGGGACGGCATACACCTGTCCCCCATCGGGGCAGCCAGATTCGGAAGGCTCCTCAACGACCCCGTACGTAATGCCAGAACAAAATACGACTCTCAGCCACGTCCTTCCATCCCCCCCATGTAAATAGACACCATACACCGCAACAAACTCGTAACATTGAACCCGCCAGTACCACCACCTCTAATACCAAGCCTCAAGATAACCTAAGAGTCCTTAGTTTCAATGCGCGTAGCCTAAGAAACAAGTTTGATGAACTGCGATGTCTTGCTCTGACAGAAAACTTTGACGTAATTGCTATAACCGAAACATTTATCGACACCACAAATATTGATTTAAGTTCCGAATACAACATAGATGGCTACAGACTCTTTAACAAGGATCGTGTAAACCGTAGAGGTGGTGGTGTCGCCCTTTTTGTCAAAAGCTATTTGCAAGCCACTGACAAAACACCAAGAAACAGTAATGTTGAACAATTGTGCGTGTGAGTAAACATAGCAAAAGTCAATTTAAATATATCTGTCACTTACAGGCCTGCGGGGCAATCACTCGATACCGATCTTGAAATGTACAGCGTCATAAGGCAGTCACTTAATAACAGCGACTCACTGATATTAGGAGACTAACCTCCCCCATATCGACTGGGCGACACTGTCGGGTACAGAAGGTGAGTCACATAGAATGATCGAATTTTTAGAAGAAAATTGTCTAAGCCAAATGGTTTCTGAACCAACTCGACAAAATAACATACTTGACCTTGTTATAACGACCCAAGATAACCTAGTCAGTAATGTCACGGTAGGAGAACACATCGGTTCCTGCGATCATAAACTAGTGCGCGTTGACATTAGAGCTCAAACATCGGTGACTGAAAATAAAGTAAAGGTGCCCAATTTCAAAAGAGCCAACTTCGTAGAAATCCGACGAAAACTAATAGATATGTAACTATCAGATGACGGCAATGTAGAGGACGCCTGGCTAAGCTTTAAAAATCACTTACTCACTCAGCAGGACACATTTGTACCCCTGTGCGAGAAGCGAATTAATACTAATAAGAGCCCACCTTGGTTTAATAGCGAAATTAAACACTCAGTCAAGGAGAGAAAATTGTTTTACTGGTTAAAGAAAGAACAAAGCACGCCCGAAAACATTAGTCTCTATAATGATGCCAGGCGACGAGTAAACAGATTAGTGCGTCAGGCAAAGCGTAGATATGAAGAAAATATTGCAGCCAACTGTAAAAATAATCCGAAATCCTTCTTCAGTTACATAAACAACAGAAAGGCGATCAGAAGTGGAATTGGACCCTTAACAAACAGCGACGGTGCACTAGTGACTGACAGCCAACACGTTGCAAACCTATTAAACAATTACTTTTCCTCGGTATTTAATACTAACAGTCCTCCAACCACTACCACCAACACCAGTACCAATGTAAATCCTGAGCATGCATTGCCTAACTTTGAAATAAAACCCGATGAAGTCATTAAAGCCCTCAAATCACTTAAAACAAATAAAAGTCCTGGACCTGAAAAAGTATGTCCAATTCTGCTGAAAGAAATAAAGAGCGAAATACTCTCCTCCCTCACAACCGTATTCAATATGTCCTTGCGACAAGGCATCGTCCCTTCGGATTGGAAAAAGGCTAACGTGACACCGATTTTTAAGAAAGGAGACAAAAAAGTACCTGGTAATTACAGGCCCATTAGTCTAACTTCGGTTGTAGGTAAGCTACTTGAGGGCATACTTAGAGACAAAATTGTGAGTTACCTTGAAAGCCACTCATTAATTGGGGACTCACAACATGGCTTCCGAAACAAAAGATCCTGCCTATCAAACCTATTAACCTTTTATAACGACCTCTTCACTGTTTATGACGTAACCAAACCACTGGACGTAGTCTATCTTGATTTCCAGAAAGCGTTTGAAAAAGTCCCACATCATAAATTACTTTACAAATTAAAGCAAATAGGTATTGACGGTCAAGTAAACCAATGGATCTTGAATTGGTTGAGCAACAGACAACAAAGAGTAGTGATTGACGGATTTAACTCAGAGTGGGCGCCGGTCACTAGTGGCGTCCCTCAGGGCTCGGTTCTTGGCCCAGTGTTCTTCATTATTTACATCAACGACGTGGATGTTGGACTCAATAATCGCATTAGTAAATTTGCAGACGACACAAAGATCGGTAACTCGGTTCTCACTGACGAAGACAGGCAAAGCCTCCAAGAGGATTTGCACAAAATTTCAGCTTGGTCTGATAGATGGGAGATGCCCTTTAACGTAGACAAGTGCCAGGTCCTTCAAGATGGAACGAGGAATAAGAAGTTCGATTACGAAATGCGCGGCGTTAAACTCAAAAGCGTTCAATGCGTCAAGGACTTGGTGGTCAAAATCGCGTCAAACCTCAAATTCTCACAGCAATGCATCGATGCAGCAAATAAAGCGAACAGAATATTGGGCTTTATTAAAAACAACTTTTTATTCAAGAATAAAGATGTAATACTCCCGCTCTACAATAGTTTAGTCAGGCCCCACTTGGAATATGCGGTACAGTTTTGGTCTCCCCACCATGCAAAGGATATTGCTAAATTAGAAGGTGTTCAGCGTCGGGCAACGAAAATGATCCCTTCCTTGCGCAACAAATCCTACGGAGAAAGGCTTTCTACCCTTAACATGTTCTCTCTTGAGAAACGTCGCCTCCGAGGAAAACTGATCGAATGTTTTAAAATACTTAATGGTTTCACGAATGTAGACAGATCAACATTGTGTATGATCGATGACACTTTGCGCACCAGGAACAATGGAGTAAAACTCAGATGTAGACAAGTAAATTCAGACTGCACCAAATTTTTCTTCACCAACGTTGTAGTGCGAGAATGGAATAAGCTCCCACCGTCAATGGTCCAGTGTAACACGATTGACTCCTTCAAAAAAAAGCTCGACCGTCACTTCCTTCAACTTAATATCAACTAGAGTAGAAATGCAACGTTTTGGAGCCTTCTGATTAATGTAAAATCACTTAGGTTTAAGGATAGACCACCTAGTCTGGACCATGGGGTCTGTGTGGTCTGATTTTCTATGTAAATCTATGTAAATCCTTTCTCCTCCCTCTGTCCCTCATTAATGGAACCTCAGGTGAGATGATTTGTTTATCTTCAAAACTTCCAGATAAACTTTCTCGGCCAATTAGAGAACTTGCGTAATCAGCTTACACCTGGAACCTTAATTAACTGACGACACCAAGCCGCCTGCAGGTGTGAATCCCCTCCAGGTGGAGCACCGTGGGGGTTGTGTAGACGACGATGATGATGATGAGATAATTGCACGAGGGAACTGAAAAGAAGGAGGAAGAGGAGGAGAAGGAAGACAAGGAGGAAGATGAGGACAGGAAGCAATTATAGCAGAATAATATAAAATGTGGAAAGAAAGAAGAAAAGAAAGTAATCTTTCTCTCCCTCTTTCTCTAACTATCTGTTTCTTCCCATCTATATCACTTTATCTACTTAGCTGCCTATCTGTCTCTCTGCAGTCAAGTTTTGCGCGTTAGCCTCTTTTGATAATAATGTAATGGTGGTTCCATCGTTATGTTTCGTGTTCTGCTTATAAATTGTTTAATTTATGATATTGACTCTCTTAATGAATTGTTTTACATTCGGGTTTGTATTCTAGTGAGCACAGAATAGTTAACGATTTATCTCTCGCAGTCAATGTCCCTGGATATATTTTATTTGATGTGATCAACTTTTTAGTCGTGAATTAATGGCTCGGAATGTTTGAGGTTGTTTTATGCATTACTTTTTTGTAATGGTATTAAAAGGCGGTCTCCTTCCACTCGTTTCCTTGTGTAACGCTTTTATTGACTAGCTAAAATTGGTTATACTGTAATCCATTTGCTTAACAATCTTTACTTGTTCAATCAGATATTCAACTAGAGTATCCTTGCATTTTTGTATGACCCTGTGGAGTCATACATCAGGTTAACCCTGATTTGCTTGCCTTAATTGCACTGAAGGAAGGGTTCTGGTAGGGTAGAGAGATATGACCGTTTTGACGAAGTCGGTAGATGAGGCTCAATCAGATTAAGCGTTGCCAATCCTCTTACAGGGATAACTTAAGTAACTGAGCAGTGATCACATGAAAACTCAAGCGCACGTGCCACTGGCTTGGCCCTCGACATGCCCTTCCCCTGGATCGTCGAAGCTGACATCCCCTATCTCCTCGTGGTTAGGCAAAGTTGACTGATCTTATCGTCATTGGGTAGCAATCTGCGTTTAAACTCGCTCGCATACACCTCCACAATTGTGGACTACTGAGTGTGAGAATAGACCCCACCTCTTCGCCGAACATCTTCCAACAATTTATAATGGGGGACATTGGCAAATAAGTGCATTAGGTTGACTCCTTTTCTTGAATGAAACATTTTTCTACCATTTATTTACTGAAAAGATGAGATGTTATTACTTATATATGGCAAAATAATGACGATTTAATGATAATGATAGTCGTCTGGCTGAGTAATGTGAATGTGTTTTCTAGGAACGTTCAGCAAATGGTGATTGTCTCAGTTTGACCTACTAACATTATCATATTTTATTGGCCGACTTTTACAGCATTAATGTTTTGAAAAGCCAAGGGTCAATAAATTTTAAGGCAAATGTAAGGGACAGCAAGACTTTGTTCCTCAATCAGTTGAAAGAAGTAGTAATTTTTTCTTTTTTAAGTAAGTCGATGTTTTATATTTCATTAGTTTCATTTCACAGGCATGAAGTCTTATTCACTGCCGTTTAATTTTTATTGGTTAATTCATGCCTCAACAAGTCAATGTCGCTATTTCTTCGCCTGTAATTTAAATCTCTGACTCATTGGTTACCCACCTCGTCACTTTTGACACACTTAAATTCCTTTAGTCAGAGACAAAATCAAGATTATAGCTTGTTGAAAGTTTTAACTAAGAAGACCATCACATGATCATCAATTTATGCAATAGGGCGACAAGATAAAGCATCACCAATAACATCCCATGGTTTGGGACCAAGAGCAAATGCGTACAGATACACGTGACTCTACTAAAGGAAAAATGGAGCGCGGACGCCGTTTTCCCTAACTGAATATATGGGCCCCTAGTATATCTACCTAGTCACTGACGAGATGGCAAAACTAGGAGAAACTAGTACAGATGCCTCTCATCTTCGTAGCTCGGGATAATTATTTGAAAAAGATTATTTCCGACTTGTATAAAAATATGAGAGGCTTGGTAACTCCAGTGTGTAATCGGCAAGCAAAGAAAGAAGAAAGAGTGCACGCGACAGAGACAAAAGTTGTTGCGGTCAAGGGATGAGGCAGAAAGAATGCCTGTACGATAAACACCGTGTGCCTAAACTATACCATTCTCACAGCTTCGATGGACAATGTAGAAAATTTGAACCCTTTCAGATTTGCCTTAGTAATGACACAGAGTCAAGATCAACGAAGAGGCAAAACACACCGTGCAGTGGCTTCGTATCTTAGTAACTAATATTGACACTTAGAAACTTATTGATTGCAGTGGATTTATATTATCGATCTTTTCAAGGTATTATTGAAAACTTGTTCGGAGGCGTCTCAAGATATTAAGCTGTATCCTACATGTTAGGCATCTCAAGGTATTCATGAAAACTTGTTAGGTATCTCAATGTATTGGTCAGAATTTGTTAGGTATCTCAAGGTGATGAGGACTTGTTAGGCATCCCAAGGTAGTGATCAGAGCTTATTAGTCATCCCAAGGTATTGATCAGAACTTGTTAGGCATATCAAGGTATTGATCAGAACTTATTAGTCACTCAAGGTATTGATCAGAACTTGTTAGGCATCTCAAGGTATTGATCAGAACTTGTTAGGCATATCAAGGTATGGATCAGAACTTAATAGTCATCTCAAGGTATTGATCAGAACTTGTTAGGCATCTCAAGGTATGGATCAGAACTTATTAGTCATCTCAAGGTATTGATCATAACTTGTTAGGCATCTCAGGGTATTGATCAGAACTTGTTAGGCATCTCAAGGTATTGATCAGAACTTATTAGTCATCTCAGGGTATTGATCAGAACTTGTTAGGCATCTCAAGGTATGGATCAGAACTTATTAGTCATCTCAAGGTATTGATCAGAACTTGTTAGGCATCTCAAGGTATGGATCAGAACTTGTTAGGCATCTCAAGGTATTGATCAGAACTTATTAGTCATCTCAGGGTATTGATCAGAATTTGTTAGGCATCCCAAGGTATTGATCAGAACTTGTTAGGCATCTCAAGGTATTGATCAGAACTTATTAGTCATCTCAGGGTATTGATCAGAATTTGTTAGGCATCTCAAGGTATTGATCAGAACTTATTAGTCATCTCAGGGTATTGATCAGAATTTGTTAGGCATCTCAAGGTATTGATCAGAACTTATTAGTCATCTCAGGGTATTGATCAGAACTTATTAGTCATCTCAGGGTATTGATCAGAACTTATTAGTCATCTCAGGGTATTGATCAGAACTTATTAGTCATCTCAGGGTATTGATCAGAACTTGTTAGGCATCTCAAGGTATTGATCAGAACTTATTAGTCATCTCAGGGTATTGATCAGAATTTGTTAGGCATCTCAAGATATTGATCAGAACTTGTTAGGCATCTCAAGGTAATGATTATAACTTATTAGGCATATCAAAGAAATTGATGAGGGCTTGTTTGGCTTCTCAAGGTATTGATGAAGACTGGTTAGGCATCTCAAAGTACTGATGTTGACATTTTAATCTTATCAGAGTATTGCTGTTGACATTTTAGGCATCTCAAGGTATTGTTAGCGTCTGAAGGTATCAATGTTGACTTGTTATGCTGTCCAGGTTAATCGTGTGTTGGTATTGGGTATCTCAATGTGTTGCATTGAAAGAAATCAGAAAATATAACCTTCAAAAAATGGTTGCGATTCAGTGAAAGGTTTCCTTTTTGGCTAATTACAGTTGTAATGTGTGTGTGTGTGTGTGTGTGTGTGTGTGTGTGTGTGTGTGTGTGTGTGTGTGTGTGTGTCTATATCTCTATCTATCTATCTATTTATCTGTCTATCTATCTATCTATCTATCTATCTTTCTATCTATCTATTTATCTATCTATCTATCTATACCCATAAATATATTGGTTTGAGTAAATATGCTGCACAGTGCATGTAAATACAAGTACATGGCACTGTGTATGTTTATATTTGGGTATACATGTCGGCAGAGTGCTTCCATTGAACCAAATCATGGGAAAGCTTTGACCCTCTATGTGCACAATTTATTTATTTATTTTTAGATACGTTTCCCTCGCGCGCACGTTTTCACGTCTTGTTGTACAGGGGTGGATTTACATTTCCTGTTGATATATTTATCACAATCATAGTTTCTCTAAATGTACATTTATATCTTTTTTTCTTCAATGTGTTCTGATAGTTTTTAAAGGTAACACACTCATCCATGACCTCCATTAACCTGGTCTCCCTCCTAAATCGATGTCAGGATGCCTCATTTGTCCAGGTCAGCCACGCCCGGAAATAGCTCGTCCCATGTTTGACCCCACCGACCCTTTTGAAGGGATGAAAGGGGCCTTAAAGGGACGCAGCCCTGCACCAGCTCTCACCTGCGAAAGAACAACAACTTATTACGGCCCATAAATCTACCTGTCCCAAAACTAAAGGTGAAGCACCTCACCGAAACCTCGCGCGTGGCAGCGCTCATTCCCTTGACAAAATGAAAGGCCTAATATAGTAAAGTTTCAGTTTTACAAACTTACTCATGGCAGATAAGAGGCGAATGGACTTTTTTTCCCCCCAGAGCATGTAACATTGAGTCAAGTGTTATTTGTGCGCCACCATTTTTGTCTACAGGGAAATGAACAGACAGGATCACGCTACTCCTTGAGTGAGTGCCGGTGCCTTGTTCCATGAAATCTTCAAATATGAATACTTTAAGGGGATTTCATAAACGTTATTCTAAAAGTTGGAAAAAAGATCAGTATTTGTGACCCAAATGACAATGATCTAGTAATGACGTCTTTTCAAACTTAGCACACTTCCTTCAACACTTTAGGAGCCAAAAAAAAAAAAGCTAGGCGGCCTTCGTATCGTGAGGTTGACGTCAAATCCGCAGAAGTCTCTCGAGGCAACGCCAAGACTAAGATCCCTGGCCGCGAGCCACGATTCCAGACGTCGAGGGCCTGAAGAGGCTCTCCATCCAGCCAGGCCCTTCATCACCACTCCTCCGGCCCCTGTCTGCGCCCAGGAGAATTTAATTTAATTTCCGCCTTTGTAGGAGTCATATCAAAAGTTGGGATGGCCGGCAACAGTGATATTAGAAGGCTGTCTCGCGGGGCCTCTGCTTAATCAAAGTAAAAGCCGGCCTTGATTTACTGGGTGGCTCCTTGGGGACTACGTGAGATGGGAGGGGGGGGGGGCGTCTTGTAAACCGTCCCTCCCTCCTCTCTCTCCCCCTCTGTGTTATTCCCTCTCACTATGTGTCTTTGACCTCTTACTCTCTGTCTAGAGGTAACTTTCTTCAGTGGCTCTCAGATCCTCATCACAGGTCCCGCTGCATTACTTATTGCCTCCTCTTCACCACCTCCTCAGTTCCGTTAAGATAAAATGTCCATTCCTTCCTCTTTTTCCATTATTACAGCATATATTGTACTCTGTGTTTTTAATTCGTATTGTGTATTGCGATTTTTTTGTTTTTTTTTGTTTTTTTTGTTTTGTGTGCCATCGTTCCTTTGTCTTTCTTGCCCTTCTCCTCTGTCTCCCTTTCCTCACATTTCTTTTTCTTCACCTCTTTTTATTCGTCCTTCGTCTCCTCTTACCGTATCGTTGTTTAAATTCTGTTCTTCGTTCTCGTCGTTCATCTCATCTTGTCTCTGTCTGTTTCTCATCTTCCTCTTCAATCGCTCTTCTCATTTCGTCGCCCTTCTCTGTTCTCCTCCGACCAGTTTCCTAGAAAAACATGCACCCCACTTTGCTTATTTTAATTTATCATTTCAAGTTTTCAAATGAGAATTTCTATTTCCCAAGTTTGGAAATAACAATAATTTCGGAAACTTACTCTTTCGCGAGATTCAATTAAAAAGACTTTGGGTAGTAAATTGCCGTGTGTTTTGACTACGTTAACGAGCAGAACCTAATTATGAAAGTCTGTAGTTTTGTGAGATTAGTATATTTTTTTTAAAGTTGTAAGAGAAAGCGAAAAGACAGATCAATTTTTTTTATTGAGAAAATGTCGGTTTTCGATTTATTTGTGTGTTAGTGTGTGTGTGTGTGTGTGTGTGTGTGTGTGTGTGTGTGTGTGTGTGTGTGTGTGTGTGTGTGTGTGCGCTTGCGCTCCTGTCCTTTCAAAAACACTTTCTTCCCATCATATATATAATTTGCAGACCTTGTTCAGTTTTCGTATTCTGCTTAGCTCTAACAGTCCAACATGTCCTCACCTCTCGTCCTCACCCTCACGCTTTCATCTGTCGCCACATTCACACTTTCAGCTGCTTTTCTTACCCTCCACTTGTCCTTCCTTCCTCACCTTTGTTCTCCACCGGAATCCTCTCTGTTTAAGCCACGCTCATGTATGCCCTATTAAGTTACACACACACACACACACACACACACACACACACATTAATAAACCTGTTATTATTATTATTATAATTATTATTATTATTATTATTATTATTATTATTATTATTATTATTATTATTATTATTATTATTATTATTATTATTATTATTATTATTATTATTATTATTATTATTATTATTATTATTATTATTATTATTATTATTATTATTATTACACACACACACACACACACACACACACATATACACACACACACACACACACACATTAATAAACCTGTTATTATTATTATTATTATTATTATTATTATTATTATTATTATTATTATTATTATTATTATTATTATTATTATTATTGTTATTATTATTACACACACACACACACACACACACACACACACACACACACACACACACACACACACACACACACACACACACACACACACACACACACACACACACACACACACACACACACACACACACACACACACACACACACACACACACACACACACACACACACACACACACACACACACACACACACACACACACACACACACACACACACACACACACACACACACACACACACACACACACACACACACACACACACACACACACACACACACACACACACACACACACACACACACACACACACACACACACACACACACACACACACACACACACACACACACAGAGCAGATTACTTCTCGCCATGACTCATTTTTCCAGCTTATTAGGGCGGCTGGGAGGGTCTGTGGACATGGTGTTCGGCTTGAACTGACTGAATGATTGAGAATATATTCCCGGTCACGGCAGCTTTTTGGGGAGAGGTAGCGCCTTTTTTAAAATCAAGAAGAATCAAGAAGAGAGAAAAATAAGCTGGGAAGAAAGGCGCATACAAACTTCATGAACTTGCATAATAGGACACTCGAAATTGCAGTCAGCTGGCTTGACCTCCTCCTCCCCCCTCTACCCTACTCCCGGAAACAGAAAATACCACATGGCCAGTCCTCAAAACATGTAGGGTTATGAATGGAAGCACTCATTGTCGGCCCTCAAAGCACAGGCGGGTTTTTCCATATTGCCGCCACTAGTTCAGTCAGTGAATTTTGTTTCCTTTCTTTCGTCATCATTTTCAGTTTTATGGGAGTTAAGGAACAATAAGTGCATGAATGAATAAAGAGTAAGGAGCTACAGTGTATGATGAGAGGTATTGTAGAAACATATCGCCTCGTACTCCACAATCAATACTTACCTGCCGCCCACTTCCTTATAAGCTTTTATCATATCGGCTAACTGTACCTTTTTTTTCTTTTTTACAGTAAAGCAGCTCACGGGAAAAAACATATGAAAACAAAACAAAAAAAGCCTGCTAATCACTGCTCCTATAAAAGAGAGTAGTAAAGAGTGGTCAAAAGAAAGTTCAATTTCGGGTGAATAGATGTCTTGATACCCTGCTCTTTCAAGAGGTCAAGTAGGCAGGAGAAAATACAAACGAAGGGAGACTGTTTCAAAGCTTACCAGTGAAGGGGATGAAAGAATGAAGATGCTGGTTAACTCTTGCATAATGGATATGGACAGTATAGAGATGAGCTAGAGTAGAATGTCACGAGCAGCAGGGCCGCGGGAGGTGGGGAGGCAAGCAGTTAGCAAGTTCAGAAGAGCAGTCAGCATGAACATGTCAATAGAGGACAGAAAGAGAGACACATTGCGGCGAAATTTAAGAGGTGAAAGACTACTAGTGTAAAAGGAAGGAAGCTGGTGAAACGAAAAGCCTAAGACTCTGCTTTGTCCATGAGTGTTGAGTGTATGGAGCCCCCACACACATGAGTTGCACTCTTTATACGAAGGCGGACAAGACCCATGTATCTATGAGGGGGAAAATACCGGTGGACACGATACTGAACGCCCAACCTCAAGGAACCTGATTCAGTAGAGGAGATATGAAGTTTCCAGTTAAGATTTTGAGAAAAGTATAGACCGAGAATGTTTAATGTAGAAGAAGGTGGCAGATGAGTGTTATCGAATAATCTGACATACTGACACTTGTCACAAGGCTCTAATTTTGGAGTGCAGTATACGTATATGCATAATTCTCTTGTTACAATCTTTTCAAGCACCTATATAAAGTGCAATTATTATTAACTCATTGCATCCTGCTGCATTTTTCTGCTGCAGTTGGCATCACTTCCTCCCTCCCCCAATAGTCTGTTCTTTTTTATGCTTTTGGGAATAGAAAAGCACGATCAAACACGATTAAAATAAAAACAACGGGCAGTGGTGGTAGTCTCTCGTGTTTCAGCCACGCGACTCCATCTCTGGCGGCGCCACGGAGGAAACTTGAATTTCTAGGAAGCGCTACACCATATATTTTGACCTTATCTAATAAACAAAACATAACAAAGAGAAAGAGAAATTACTCATAACTTTGGCTCAGTTGCAACTGTCAGAGTACATAGTCAAAACTAGTATTTGAGAATTATTATCCTAAAATATAACCACTTGTTTTTACTTACTACTTTTGAATCTCTTTGTGTTATACAATACCGGTGCAAATACATGTATGAAACAGAATAACTCAAAAGATATTACCACATTTATAACACTCATAAAACACACACACACACACACACACACACACACACACACACACGTGGATGTGCAGTATGGGGGCGAGCGGCTGGCAGTGACTCACCGTTTTCGAGGCGCTGCAGCTCCATAATGCGGCACCTTTTGCTGCCCCTGCTATTCGCTCCCCTGCCCACCCACCCCTTATACATTACCCCTTCTCAGTCTCCTTTCTCGGAATGTGGCCAAGGTTCCGCTATGCACCGTTCTTCAGCACCCTCTGTACTTATTTTTTTTAATAGGTCACTGTCGTTGTAAAGAAAGTTATGTCGCTGATAGCATCCAAGTAGAGAGCTGGAAGGATGATGATGTTATTGGTGTTATTTGCCTTCCTCTTACCACATTCCGACTCTCTCTCTCTCTCTCTCTCTCTCTCTCTCTCTCTCTCTCTCTCTCTCTCTCTCTCTCTCTCTCTCTCTCTCTCTCTCTCTCTCTCTCTCTCTCTCTCTCTCTCTCTCTCTCTCTCTCTCTCTCTCTCTCTCTCTCTCTCTCTCTCTCTCTCTCTCTCTCTCTCTCTCTCTCTCTCTCTCTCTCTCTCTCTCTCTCTCTCTCTCTCTCTCTCTCTCTCTCTCATTCCCCCCCTTGAAAGCCACTCATTAATTGGGGACTCACAACATGGCTTCCGAAACAAAAGATCCTGCCTATCAAACCTATTAACCTTTTATAACGACCTCTTCACTGTTTATGACGTAACCAAATCAGTGGACGTAGTCTATCTTGATTTCCAGAAAGCGTTTGATAAAGTCCCACATCATAAATTACTTTACAAATTAAAGCAAATAGGTATTGACGGTCAAGTACACCAATGGATCGCGAATTGGTTGAGCAACAGACAACAAAGAGTAGTGATTGACGGATTTAACTCAGAGTGGGCGCCGGTCACTAGTGGCGTCCCTCAGGGCTCGGTTCTTGGCCCAGTGCTCTTCATTATTTACATGAACGACGTGGATGTTGGACTCAATAATCGCATTAGTAAATTTGCAGACGACACAAAGATTGGTAACTCGGTTCTCACTGACGAAGACAGGCAAAGCCTCCAAGAGGATTTGCACAAAATTTCAGCTTGGTCTGATAGATGGGAAATGCCCTTTAACGTAAGCAAGTGCCAGGTCCTTCAAGTTGGAACGATGAATAAGAAGTTCGATTACGAAATGCACGGCGTTAAACTCAAAAGCGTTCAATGCGTCAAGGACTTGGGGATCAAAATCGCATCAAACCTCAAATTCTCACAGCAATGCATCGATGCAGCAAATAAAGCGAACAGAATGCTGGGCTTCATTAAAAGAAACTTTTTATTCAAGAATAAAGATGTAATACTCCCGCTCTACAATAGTTTAGTCAGACCCCACTTGGAATATGCGGTACAGTTTTGGTCTCCCCACCATGCAAAGGATATTGCTAAATTAGAAGGTGTTCAGCGTCGGGCAACGAAAATGATCCCTTCCTTGCGCAACAAATCCTACGAAGAAAGGCTTTCTACCCTTAACATGTTCTCTCTTGAGAAACGTCGCCTCCGAGGAAAACTGATCGAATGTTTTAAAATACTTAATGGTTTCACGAATGTAGACAGATCAACATTGTTTATGATCGATGACACTTTGCGCACGAGGAACAATGGCGTAAAACTCAAATGTAGACAAGTAAATTCAGACTGCACCAAATTTTTCTTCACCAACGTTGTAGTGCGAGAATGGAATAAGCTTCCACCATCAGTGGTCCAGTGTAACACGACTGACTCCTTCAAAAATAGGCTCGACCGTCACTTCCTTCAACTTAATATCAACTGGAGTAGAAATGCAACGTTTAGGCGCCTTCTGATTAATGTAAAATCACTTAGGTTTAAGGACAAACCACCTAGTCTGGACCATGGGGTCTGTGTGGTCTGATTTTCTATGTAAATTCTATGTAAATCTCTCTCTCTCTCTCTCTCTCTCTCTCTCTCTCTCTCTCTCTCTCTCTCTCTCTCTCTCTCTCTCTCTCTCTCTCTCTCTCGTCACTTTTCATACCTTTTTGACGCTCATTCGTTAATAATTCTGCCGGAAAATTCATCCCGCCGCCCAAATATCACAGCGTACCTTTCGACCTTCCCGTATTTTTCGCCACACTTTCCTCCCCTCCCAGTCCTTTTCTCATAACTCCCCTTAGAAGCCTTACCTCCTCCTCCTCCTCCTCCTCCTCCTCCTCCTCCTCCTCCTCCTCCTCTTCTTCCTCCTCCTCCTCCTCTTCCCTAAGCGCCAGGTTGTTGACCCTGCCGCCTTTTCAATCAGTTCTGGACAGGAACCTTGAAATTTTGTGTACACTTCACTGGTCTTGAATGGTGACTCTTACTTGGATGAGAGTGGAAGGCCGTGAGGAGGAATAGTAGGGAGGAAGGGAGGAAGGTTTCAAGACGGGCTGTGGGAGAGATAAGAAGCAAAAGGAGGGTGTGGAGTGGGACAAAAGAAGATCTATACTCAGAATATTTGAGACTATAGGATAAAAAAAGAGAGTATAATAAGTGAACCATTTTTGTGTTTTATTGTAGTGGGAGAATGATGAAATTAAAGGGTCAAGGACTAGTGATTATTCAAAATTTTGTGTAAAAAGACTAGAGAATCTACAAGTCTTACATTAAAAGGTAAAGGTAAAAAACATTGTAGTTTAAAAAAAGAGAAGCTTTTTTATTCAGGCTTTTGTCAAAAGAGGAAATTTAAATGTTGTTGAGCACTGAATGATAGAAGTATTATGAATTCAAAAGCTCAGAAATATGCCACTTTGCCGTGATTGAGTAGGGCCGTAATTTCTGGGGAGGCTAGGGCGGTTATAGCCTCCCCAATGTTTTCTAAATCGGCCTCAAAATGTCTCTAAAACCCTCCGTTCGCCACCCTCCCCCCAAACTCATGAACCTTATGATGCCCTCTCGCCCCCCATAAAAATATCAGCCAAAATTTCGGGCCTATAACGTACTAGGAGTGTATGGGTAAAGAAAATAACAAAATAAAACTTTCTCTCTGTGATTATAAAAGAACGAAATGAAATGTTGACAATCACCAAATGACTGAAAACGTACGTAAAAACATTCGACTTACCTTAAAAATAAAAATAAAAATATGAATCCGGAAAAAGTGATGAATAATTCTAATTCCTGGAAACGAAGCACTCAAAAAGAAAAAAAGGAAATTAAAGCTCAGCACGCATGCGTAACACCCTTTGCTAGGTAACTGTGTACGATGCCTGCGGTTCATCTGTATGATGCAGGAGTGAATGACTGTGTATTTACCTGTGTTATATAGGTGTGTATGTATGCATGCATGTCTGTATGTAAGTATATATGTATGTATGTATGTATATATGTATGTAAGTATATATGTATGTATGTATGTATGTATGTATGTATGTATGTATGTATGTATGTAAGTATATATGTATGTATGCATGCATGTCCGTATGTAAGTATATATGTATATATGTATGTATGTATGTATGTATGTATGTATGTATGTATACATGTATGTAAGTATATATGTATGTATATATGTATGTATATATGTATGTATGTATGTATGTATGTACAAAGGTTGATTGAGAAAACACACACACACACACACACACACACACACCATATACATTCACAGAGAGAGAGAGAGAGAGAGAGAGAGAGAGAGAGAGGAAATAACTGGAGAAATATACGCCGGAAGAAAAGTGAAAGAAATAAAGTTGTACATAAAAAATTACACAGCGATATGAACGTTCAGAGACAAAAATGGAAAGTGGAGGACGAGGAAAAAAGACAGAAAAAAATGTCCATGCTGAAAGAAGTAATTGAAGTGGAGAGGAGAGAGAGGAAGGGAGGGAGGGAGGGAGGGAAGAATGGAGAGAGGGAGGAGATGATAAGGCGAGGCAGTACAGAAAGAAAACACCGAAAGAATTAAATAAACGAAGAGGGAAAAACGAAAGCCAGAAAGACGCCATGCAGTAATTGGAAAGAAGTGTGAATGTTACAACGCATCTAACCCACGAAAACAAACAGACAGACAGACAGACAAACAGACAGACAGACAGACAGATAGACGGGCATGCAAAGGAACACGAAAAAGATAAAAGAAACGACACCTGTGAAGGAATATATAGACACTGCTTCAGGCACGTGTGGTGGTGGTGGTGGTGGTGGTGGTTTGAGGATGGAGTGAGAAAGGGAATAATAAAGGTGAAGACGGATGGTGAGGAAGGAAGCAGGATAAAGTGTGGACTTAGGAAGGAAAGGCCGGAAGGAGGCCAGGACGTTGTTAAAGGAGGAGGAAGAGAGATTTATGAGTACAAGAGTGGATGCTGGAGGAGAAAGAAGAGGGGAAGGGGAAGAATAAGAAGACCAAGAATCGTAAGAAAAAGAGGAAGAAATGAGGAAGAACCAGGAAGAGGAGGAAGAGAAGGAAAATCAGAGGAAAAGCAAGAAAAATAAGAACATGCAAAAGTAAAGAGTGATGATAAGAATTAAAATAAAGAATAATGAAAGAGTGGTAACAGAAGGAACATGAATAAAAGAAAGGAAGTATATCGAAGAAAAAGATAAAACAAATCCACATAGAAGTACCTACACACCCGAAAGAGGAAAAAGAGGAGAAGGAGGCGGAAAAAGGAGATGAGAAATACGAGGAGGAGGAGGAGGAGGAGGGAGAGATAAAGAGTAATGGGAACTGAAGAGAAGGAAGACAAAGATAAGAGGGACATGAAGGGGATGAGGAAAAAAAAAGAGGGATGGAACTAGAAGAAAAATGAGAAGTGAAAGCGTGGAGGACAAAGAAGAGAAAGAAAAGAAAGAAAAAGGAGGAAAAGAGTAAAATATTAAGTAAGTAGGAAGGGGAAAAGAAAGAAGACAAAAAATAAAGGATGAAAAAGAAATTGAAAAAGAAGAGAAAACGAAAAAAGGCAGGAAGAAAAAATAACTAAATACAATACAGTCGACATGAAAAAAGCGAACAAAGGGATCTAAAAAGAACTAACAAAAGATGAAAAAAAAGATAAAAACACATGTAGCAAAAAGTGAAGAGAGAAAGAGAGAGAGAGGAAAAAGGAGAGTGCATACAAACAGAAAAAAATATATTACGATGCAGGCTGCTGGAGGTCGAGAAAATGTATGTGACGTAATTGAAAATGGAGAAAGATGGGAAGGAAGCCAAAGAGGGAGGCGAGAGACAGGTTGCCGAGGAGTGACGAGGGGGACCGAGGACGCTGGAAGAGGCTGCGGCAAAGAGTCGTGAAGTATGTCGTGAAGAGAGACAAAGAGGCTTGTAAACAGTGGCTGGGTTCAACCTGTTATGTTTTCTTTACTATACTCATTTTGCTTTGTTTTGGAGGCGGTTTCGAGAGACAAGTCAGCAGAATCGATGATGATGACGATAACGCGAACGGAGTAGTAATGATGATGATGATAATGATACTACTCGTTATAATGAGAGTAGTGATGAGAAAATTATCGCGAGTTGAATAAGGAAGTGACAGAGTAGTTATCCTACTATTAATAATGCTGGCGTCGTTGTTGTTGTAGTTGATTAATTAATGATACTGATGATTATATAATAACATAAGAACATAATAACGTAAGGTGTCTGCAAGACGCCGGTTTGCCTCCTCAGGTCTCCTCGCAACCTTCGCCTTTCTAGAGAGTGTAGATTTAAATGCCATAATAATGATGATGGTGTGGGAAGAAATGGGTACTGATTCGGACTGAAATTTTTATTTCAGTATCAGCTGTAAAAACATAAGAAAAAAAATAACAAGAAAAAAATCCAAATGATGAAGCTGAGAAAGTAAAGAAAAATGCGCCGTGGCAGAAAAAGTAAACATAACTTTACGGTTTACGCCTGGAATCCAATCGCACAAACACAGGTAACGAGTAGGCTTGCGAGGCAGGTAAACAAACATCACAAACTAGTAAAAACTTAGACACCCAAATATTTATTTTTCTCTAGGTAATAATTGACTTGTGCGCCCTCACTCTTACGTGGGGAAAGGAAGGCAAAGGATGGGAAGAATGAGAAAAAAGGAATCGAAGGAATAGGGGTAAGAAAGAGAAAATAAACGAAAGAAACGTTTTCAGAAATGGGCTTGTAAAGGGGAAAGAATAAATGAATTGAAGATATGAAGTGGTAGGAGAATGAAGGAAGAGAGTGAGGCAGAGCAGAAAGGGAGGAACAAAAGTGGGGGTGAACTGATAGGTAGAAGGAGAGAGAGAGAGAGAGAGAGAGAGAGAGAGAGAGAGAGAGAGAGAGAGAGAGAGAGAGAGAGAGAGAGAGAGAGAGAGAGAGAGAGAGAGAGAGAGAGAGAGAGAGAGAGAGAGAGAGAGAGAGAGAGAGAGAGAGAGAGAGAGAGAGAGAGAGAGAGAGAGAGAGAGAGAGAGAGAGAGAGAGAGAGAGAGAGAGAGAGAGAGAGAGAGAGAAGGGCGGTGACGGCTACTGAGGGATATGAACAGAGACAGACGGAGAGTGGATTATAATTTACGAGGAACGAAGTCTCACTGGGCTGGACGGGGATAGGGAGGAGGTGGACGGCTACATGGCTGGCTGGATAGGAGGTTTGGCTGGCTGGGGGCTGGCTGGCTGGCTGGCTGGGGGTTGGTTGAATGGCTGGGGGATGAAGACAAACTAGGGAGGCATTCAATAACCGGGTGATGAAGGGTTACCGTGGCCTGGGGAGTGGCAAATATTTCCAGATTAACCCACGAGAGGGGGCGTTGGAGGGAAGCATGGGCGGGTAACGCATTAGAGGCTGTAGGCAAAGGGGAGGAGGAGGAAGAGAAGAAGGAGATGGAAGAGAAGAAGAAGGAAGAGGATTAGGAAGAAAAGAAGAAGTAGAAGGAGGAGGAGGAGGAGAAGAATGAGGAGAACGAGAGGAAGGAGGAGGAAGAGGAGAAAAAGAATAGGAGATGGAAGAGAAGGAGAAGGAGAAGAGGAAGAAGAAGGAAGAGGAGAAGGATGGGGAGGAGGAGAAGGAAGGGAGGAGAACGAGGAGGAAGAGGAGGAGGAGGAGGAGGAGGAGGAGGAGGAGGAGGAGGAAGAGGAGGA
>NC_066511.1:5564613-5569613 GCF_024679095.1 Eriocheir sinensis | reverse complement strand
TCAGGGTCTGTTGGTGCAGCGGGAGTCGATTTCCCAGTTGGATTTGAGCCTGAGTATACTGTGCCTGGTTACGAGTGGATAGGGCTGGGCGGGGCTGGGCGTGAGAGGTGTGTGTGTGTGTGTGTGTGTGTGTGTGTGTGTGTGTGTGTGTGAGAGAGAGAGAGAGAGAGAGAGAGAGAGAGAGAGAGAGAGAGAGAGAGAGAGAGAGAGAGAGAGAGAGAGAGAGAGAGAGAGAGAGAGAGAGAGAGAGAGAGAGAGAGAGAGAGAGAGAGAGAGAGAGAGAGAGAGAGAGAGAGAGAGAGAGAGAGAGAGAGAGAGAGAGAGAGAGAGAGAGAGAGAGAGAGAGAGAGAGAGAGAGAGAGAGCTCGGTGACGTGGTGTTGGTTACGCTGCTTGATGAAACATGAGGTGGCTGTTCTATTGGAAGTGTCGGGAGTTGGAGAGGAAAGGGTGAGGCGGGAGAAGTGTGTAAGGTTATGTAGTTTTGGGGGTGAAAATTGCTGGGTGATGATTTGGCAACACAATTCTGTGAGTAGAAAAACGTGTTTCTAAAGAAAGGAAGTAGACTGGGCTTCACTTGATGAGTGGGAGCGAGCGAGAGGGAGGAGTGTTTGGTGACTTTCAAACAACTCTGCCTGGTGAGGAATGAAACGGTTGCTTTACTGATGAAGAGTAGGATGTTGATGGGGCTGTGGTTGGTGAGGGGAGTCGCTGTGCTTGGTAAAGTTAGTTCTTGGTGAAGGATGAAATTGTTGTTCCCGGAACACGGGCCAATGTGAAATCCGGAATTACCACAGAATACCTTCCCCAGGTTTTCCCAGGTACCCATATATCGACCAGTCCGTAAGGGAGGATGAACAGCTGAGTGGGCTGCACGCCGACTGCCTTGGCCGGGATTCGTACTCGGGCCCGCCGTGCAGTAGCCAGGCATCCATTTACCATTTCGATTGCACATCATTTCGGATTATATTCACTCACCTAGTGATAGTACAAACGAGTGCTTCCCATACTTATGAATTCTGGCGTCACTCATTTGATTAATCCATGCACAAAACGGGGTCTGACAATCCTTCACCTTCGTAACCTCTGGACGAAATACCCATTCATAACATTTTTATCCTGAATTGGAATTGTTGCAACAGCGGCAGGCTGAATAAATGAGGTTTGCCATACTCTAGTCTCATCCATGAAGGTAGGATTAGGAGGAGACGGCGCGAGCTGGGTGAGGTGTCCCAGGAAAGTGAAGCCAGTTTGCCCGCGCTGGCCAACGCCCAGGACTGGCAGGATGGCCGCGCCAACCCATAGTATAAGTAGCTTTATTAATTTTTTTTATCAACTGTTTCGCTATCTGTTAAGGTACTACAACTTTTTTCTTGCTTTTAGACTAAGACATTTTTATTATTATTTCAAGTACTTTTCAAATTAATATTTAATTGTATTAAAACAAGTACTCATGCGCGAAAATAAGTATTTTCAGTGCGATGAGCTGCATACTAGAAATACAAATATCCGTACATGCATCAACGACCATTTTTCAAGTAACCTAAACCCTGATTTTATATCTTTTTGTGGATAATAAATGTTCATAGCACAACTAATAATACCTGACTTAGTAGTTAATTGTAAAGTACATAATTATAAGTACTCTAGTATAAAATCATCCATCCTAAATTTAACAAGAGAAATTGAAAGTAGGTTTGGTTTGTATTTATTGGCCACTGAAATGAATAAGTTTGGTGTACAACTGACGGCTCCTTACCTTAACATTACTTGTTTTTTGAGTTCACCTCAGGTCCTCAAGGTGATAGGACGTGCTCTGGTGGGATGAGTTACAGTGGTGGAGCGAGGGGAGGAGGCGGGGCCGGTGGGGGTACAGTTGAGTTAGTAAATTCTCTCTTGGAGAGAATTGAAGAGTTGGAGAGGATTGTGGAGGCCATGAGGAAGGAAAATCGAGTCCTTCGTTCATCAGGTCCTCAGACAGGCGATGTACATAGTACACCGTCACAAGATGGGGGCTGGTAGGTGGTCAAGAGCCATGGCAGCTGCTTAAGGTTGAAAAGGACTAATCCTGCGGGTGTGGAGTGCCGCAACTCCCTTCAGGCTCTCTCTGAGCTGAGGGAGGGAGTGAAGGAGCAGGAGGTGCAGGAGAGGAGGGCAGATGACAAATCCCTGCCCAGAGGTAACATTTTGGTTGTTGGGGATAGCCAGGTCAGTTTGTTAGATAGGGCCTTCTGTGCTAAAGATAGGACACGTAGGACCAGGGTGTGTTTTCCTGGGGCGGGGATTAGGGATGTCAGCGACAGGGTAGAGTCGTGCATGTCAGGCGAGGGAGTCAAACCCATCGTCTGCCTGAGCGTGGGAGGGAACGACATAGGCAGGTTAGGTAATGAGCAGCTTCTGCGCCGCTACATGGAGGCTCTTCGAAGAGTTACGTCCAAAGGCGGGGTTCCTGTGGTGGGTGGGGTTCTGCCAAGGCGGCGGGTTGGTGCCATTTGGATGTCCAGGGCTATTGCATTAAACTGCAGGTTGGCAGATTACTGCAGAGCCAATGGATGGACATTTGTCAACGCCTGGGACAGTTTCTTTGGCAAGAACCACCTATACCAGAGGGACGGGGCTCACCTTTCATGGGAGGGGGTACAGATCTTGTCTGATGCCCTTGAACGTGGATTGGGGGCCCTGCAGGTTTTTTTAGGGTAAGTAAGAAGGGGCCTAAGATGGCAATACCAAGTGGGAGCACTAAATGTAGTAATAATAATAGCGGCTGCAGGGTAAGGCAAGGAAGTAGAAGTATTAGGAATAAGGTAGATTTATTGAGGGGAAAGGCGTGCATAGAAAAATTTGATATGATAGCGATCACAGAGTCATGGACAGACACTTTCTCCCAGAATTAGAGATTGAAGGGTATAAGTTATTCCACCAAGATCTAATAGGCAGGAAGGGGGGTAGGGTCGCACTCTTCGTCAGGGACAATCTTAAGTGTGTCATTAACAACTCAATCAAGGAAAATAGCAATACAGAATCCCTCTGGGTAGAAACAATAGGTAGGAAGGAGATGCTTGTCATCGGAGTACTGTACAGACCGCCCAGCCTTACCAGGGACAGTAGCTAACCCCTTTTACAAGAAATTAGTAAGGCGTCAAGATATAGGAATGTGTGTATAATTGGGGATTTCAATTATAGGAACATAGATTGGGATACTTTATCTGGAGACCAAGAGGCGCAGGATTTGTTAGATGTGATACAGGATAGTTTCCTTAAGCAGTTAATTAGAACACCAACGAGGGAAGAAAATATTTTGGATTTGTTGTTAACTAATAGAGAGGACATAATAAGCAACATTGAGGTTGGGGATTCATTAGGTAACAGTGATCATAAGGAAATTAGATTTAATATTAAATGGGAGGATAGAGTCAGCAGTAACAACACATTAATACCTGACTTCAGGAAGGCAGACTACGAGGGGTTAAGAAAACAGCTGCAGAGGCTTAGGGGAGTGAGATCAGAAGTAGGTCAGGACCCAGAGCAGGGAGGGGCGTTAATCTCTGGTGAGGTCACTAGTCAGGTCAGTAGCTTGGAGGGTGAGTACAATAGTCTGGTCAGGGAGATTAAACTAGGACAGAAACAGTTTATACCTCACAGGGAAGTCAGGTCAACAGGTAATTACCCGCGATGGATGACAGACAGGCTAAAAACTGAAATAGGAAGGAAAAGAGGACTATATGTTAGAATTAAAAGGGGGGAAACTCACCTAAGGGATAGTTAAATGATTTAGCTAGAGCAGTAAAGAAGAACACACATATGGAAAAATGTAATTATGAGATTAGAATTGCCAGGGAAGCAAAGACCAATCCAAAGGGCTTCTTTCAGCTTTATAAGACCAAGGTTAGGGATAAGATAGGGCCGCTTAAGTCAGGAGAATCACTGATTGATAGTGATGAGGAAATGAGCGAGGCGTTAAATAGATATTTCTTAACTGTGTTTACCAAAGAAAGATTAGATGATATACCTCAGGGATAACATATCTACAGGGGAGAAGAGGTAGAAGAATTAACCGACATCAACATAAGTAGGGAGCTCGTGATTAGACAGATATATAGACTTAAAGTCACTAAGGCGCCAGGGCCAGATGAACTTTTCCCCAGGGTAATAAAGGAATGTAAAACTGAAATAAGTGGGCAGTTAACATAAGTATTTAGGAAGTCACTAGACACAGGGGTGGTGACTGCTTCATGGAGGCAGGCACACGTTATTCCAATATTTAAGAAGGGAGACAAATCTTCTATGGAGAACTATAGGCCGATTAGTTTGACGTCAGTTATAATAGCTGATAGTATCAGGGACCATATTGACAGACGTAATTTAATTCACGACTCACAGCATGGGTTTATTAAAGGAAAGTCGTTTCCTCACTAATCTTTCATCCTTTTACAATAGAGTATACGAGGCAGCTGACAATGATGAGAGCTTTGATGTGGTTTATCTTGATTTTAGTAAGGCCTTCGATATGGTACCTCACCAGAGACTTTTAAATAAAGTCAGGGCTCATGGGATAAGAGGGAAGGTATTTGATTGGATTAAGGCGTGGATTAGCGACAGGAAACAGAGGGTTACCATTAACGGTAAAAAATCCGAATGGGGTAATGTTACCAGTGGGGTTCCTCAAGGTTCAGTTTTAGGCCCGCTTTTATTCATTACTACATCAATGACATAGACAATGGGATAACTAGCGACATAGGTAAATTTGCAGATGACACCAAAATAGGACGCATTATTAGGACAGGGGAGGATGCTAGAGCACTGCAGGAGAATCTCAACAAACTGTCAGCTTGGTCAGAGAAATGGCAGATGAATTTTAACATCACCAAGTGTAGCGTACTTAGTGTAGGAACACGCAACCCATTACACGGGTATAGTTTAGACTCCGCAGCGATAGGCAGGTCTGAGTGTGAAAGGGATTTGGGAGTGTTAGTGAACTCTGACCTAAAACTAAGGAAACAA
>NC_066511.1:5509613-5559613 GCF_024679095.1 Eriocheir sinensis | reverse complement strand
GTGTGTGTGTTTATGAATGAGTAAGCGTGTGTCATGAAAATGGCGAACAGACAATTGTCGAAGATATCCGTAATAACGAGTAAGAGCAAGAAAGGAACTGATGAGATCATATCACGCGGAGAGCTAATGGCAGATGGACAGCCAAAGAAAGATAATGGCAACCCAGAAACTGTAGAACTCAAGGCAGACAGTGAGCCAGATGGAGTGATAAAAAGAATCTTTTCCGGAACAGGATGGAATATTCAATCATCATACAAAGATCGAAAACATTAGGTATGTCCCAGGCCCTACAGTGGTCGTGTAATGGCTGAAGATGATGATGGGGATGGACCTGAGTGTAGACATGGACTGTTTGTGCGTAAATCAAAGGTGACATTGGGCAGAGGTGTGAAGAGAAAGAAAGTGGAGGAGCAGGAAGGGTGAGGGCGGCTGTGTGGGGCTGGCTGCACCGCCTCCCTCTTATACTCCAGTTAAAGGTGAGCATCTCGTACAGTTTTCAGAAGTTTTGATTAAAAGGGAGATACGGAAGCACCCAACTCTGAATTTGAACACATTACGAAAAGAGCAGTGTTAGTGTTACGATTTTTTTGTTTTTTTGTATACATATAAAGTATATATTCACGCGCTCGCGCGCGCGCACGCACACACACACACACACACACACACACACACACACACACACACACACACACACACACACACACACACACACACACACACACACACACACACACACACACACACACACATACACACACACAAAAAAAAATAAATAAATAAATAAATAAAAAAAAATAATAATAATAACACAAACAATCCCACATGCACACTCTTATTATTAAGACTACTGGTGCAAGACTTAATAGCAAGGTTTTAAAAGTATCGAAGCTCAGCAAAGATAGAGAATAAATCACCGCTAAGCACGAAATGATATGAAACTTCGGAAGCCTCGTTAGGAAAGGTTCCTAGCGTAGGTGCAGTAAAGGATGTTCAGGACGGTAGAATTATGCGACCTTTGGCTTATTAATGAGCCTTACCCGTGAGCAGTAAAGTTCATGGGTTGGAATAGTGGAAATAAACGAGTTAAGAATTCTCTGCTGGGTACGAATGTCGATCAGACTTAATGAGATAGTGAGGGAGAAATCGGGCGAACATAAGTCTTGCAAAAGATGAATAGAGTAAGTTGTCTCTATATAAAAATGTCATTCTGAGTATAAAGAACATGAGCGGTAGACAAAGAAAATAATGTGAGAGGGAAGCAAACGGGGATATATAATTAAACTGAATCTTATGGAGGACATTTGGGCATCTATACAGCTTAAGAGTGAAGGTAACTAATGATGGGCACCTTATGGTGGGTGGATACCATGTGTCTTTCCTCCGTCTGTTAATAATTACTGAATGGTCACCCTCAGCTATCATGTTGTGACCGTCATCGTTGCCGGAGTCTGGTGCCAGAACAGAGAGCGCTCCGTGAATGGATGGTACTTTATTTCACTAAACATACATACATACATACATACATGCAAACTTACTTACATAAATACATATCTGCATTCATGCATACATACTTACAAAAACATGTATTCGTCGATACATGCATACATACATACAAATATGTGTGTGTATGTGGGGGGGGTCGGGCCTGTGTGTGTGTGTGTGTGTGTGTGTGTGTGTGTGTGTGTGTGTGTGTGTGTGTAATTCACCTCTTGGTCTGCTGCAGGTCTCTCTCGAGACAGCCAGCCGTTCTTCTACTACTACTAGGTGAACAGGGGCTACACGTGAAAGAAGATAAACCCAACTTATCTTCACCCGGCCGGGGAATCGAACCCCGGTCCTTCTGGTTGTGAGGCAGACGCTCTATCCACTGAGCTACCGGGCCGTATATGTGTGTGTGTGTGTGTGTGTGTGTGTGTGTGTGTGTAATAATAACTAATAATTAATAATATACGGTTTATTTATAAATAAGCAGCTCGAGAGCTGAAAATATAAATACATGTTATATATGGAGAGCATTCTAAAATTACAAACTTAAAATTAACCTAAAAGTAAAGTGTCTGTGTTGAGGATTTTCACTATTGTTGGTACTGCACTTTTCTTATAATCTGTCTGTGTGCGCACGTATGGGGAGCAGCTTGTTGTGGTGTCGTAGACTGTGGCGGGGAGGGGGGGCTACCGGGGGGAGCAGGTTTCTGTGTCGTGGGTGGTAGAGGAGTTTGGTGGAGAACTGCTGGAGGAGGTGTTGGTGACGGTCCTGAAGGGTGGTGAGGTGCAGGAACATAAGAACATGAGAACATAGGGAAACTGCAAGAGGCCGGGTGGCCTACACAGGGCAGCTCCAGAATCCCCCCCACTACTCACGATGGGTGAGGTGTAGTTACAGGGGTTACAGGTAGAGGCTTGATCCTCGTTATACCGGCGGTACTAGGCACGCATCCAGTACCCCGTCACCTTACTGCACCCACACCTCACTGCCACCTGTCGTCCTCGTCCATGTAGCTATCCAGTCTACTCTTAAAACAAGCTATCGTCCCTGCACTAACTATGTGATTGCTGAGTCTATTCCATTCCCCCAGCACCCTTTTACTAAACCAATGCTTGCCTATATCTCTCCTAAATCTATACTTTTCTAATTTAAATCCATTACTGCGAGTTTTATCCTGCTGGCTAATTCTCAGTACTTTACTTATATCGCCTTTGTTGTAACCCTTGACCCATTTGAATACTTCTATCAGATCTCCCCGCACTCTTCGTCTCTCTAGTGAATGTAAGTTTAGATGTATCAGCCTATTTTGATATGGGAGGTTCCTCAGCCCCTGAATCATCTTGGTCATCCTCCTCTGAACCGATTCTAGCAAGTTGATGTCCATTCTGTAGTGTGGGCACCAAAACTGGACAGCATAATCTAAGTGTGGCCTAACTAACGCTAAATAGAGTCTGAGGATGACCTCTGCACTCCTGTTGGTTACCGTCCTGTTAATAAAGCCCAATACCCTGTTAGCCCTATTCCTCGCACTAATACATTGCTTCCTTAGTTTTAGGTCAGAGTTCACTAACACTCCCAAATCCCTTTCACACTCAGACCTGCCTATCGCTGTGGAGTCTAAACTATACCCGTGTAATGGGTTGCGTGTTCCTACACTAAGTACGCTACACTTGGTGATGTTAAAATTCATCTGCCATTTCTCTGACCAAGCTGACAGTTTGTTGAGATTCTCCTGCAGTGCTCTAGCATCCTCCCCTGTCCTAATAATGCGTCCTATTTTGGTGTCATCTGCAAATTTACCTATGTCACTAGTTATCCCATTGTCTATGTCATTGATGTAGATAATGAATAGAAGCGGGCCTAAAACTGAACCTTGGGGAACCCCACTGGTAACATTACCCCATTCGGATTTTTTACCGTTAATGGTAACCCTCTGTTTCCTGTTGCTAATCCACGCCTTAATCCAATCAAATATCTTCCCTCTTATCCCATGATCCCTGACTTTATTTAAGAGTCTCTGGTGAGGTACCTTATCTAAGGCCTTACTAAAATCAAGATAAACCACATCAAAGCTCTCATCATTGTCAGCTGCCTCGTATACTCTATTGTAAAGGGATATAAGATTAGTGAGGCACGACTTTCCTTTAGTAAACCCATGCTGTGAGTCGTGAATTAAATTATGTCTGTCTATATGGTCCCTAATACTATCAGCTATTATTGACTCAATCATTTAACCTATAACTGACGTCAAACTAATCGGCCTATAGTTCTCCATAGAAGATTTGTCTCCCTTCTTAAATATTGGAATAACGTGTGCCTGCCTCCATGAAGCAGTCACCACCCCTGTGTCTAGTGACTTCCTAAATACTTCTGTTAACTTCCCACTCATTTCAGTTTCGCATTCCTTTATTACCCTGGGGAAAAGTTCATCTGGCCCTGGCGCCTTAGTGACTTTAAGTCTATATATCTGTCTAATAACGAGCTCCCTACTTATGTTGATGTCGGTTAATTCTTCTACCTCTTCTCCCCTGTAGATCTGTTCTCCCTGAGGTATATCATCTAATCTTTCTTTGGTAAACACAGTTAAGAAATATCTATTTAACGCCTCGCTCATTTCCTCATCACTATCAATCAGTGATTCTCCAGACTTAAGCGGCCCTATCTTATCCCTAACCTTGGTCTTATAAAGCTGAAAGAAGCCCTTTGGATTGGTCTTTGCTTCCCTGGCAATTCTAATCTCATAATTACGTTCTGCCATACGTGTGTTTTTCTTTACTGCTCTAGCTAAATCGTTGTAACAATCCCTTAGGTGAGTTTCCCCCTTTTAATTCTAACATATAGTCCTCTTTTCCTTCCTATTTCAGCTTTTAGCCTGTCTGTCATCCATCGCGGGTAATTACCTGTTGACCTGACTTCCATGTGAGGTATAAACTGTTTCTGTCCTAATTTAATCTCCCTGACCAGGCTATTGTACTCACCCTCCAAGCTACTGACCTGACTAGTGACCTCACCAAAGATTACCGCCCCTCCCTGCTCTGGGTCCTGACCTACTTCTGATCTCACTCCCCTAAGCCTCTGCAGCTGTTTTCTTAACCCCTCGTAGTCTGCCTTCCTGAAGTCAGGTATTAATGTGTTGTTACTGCTTACTCTATCCTGTGCCTAAGAAGGGTAACCGTTCTAATTACTCAAACTACCGCCCTATAGCTTTTCTTTCCTGTCTATTTAAAGCTTTTGAATCAATCCTTAACCGGAGGATTCAAAAGCACCTTTCCATTTCTGCCCATATATCTGATCGCCAGTATGGGTTCTGCGAGGGGTATTCTACTGGCGATCTTCTTGCTCTCTTAACTGACTCTTGGTCATCCTCTCTTAGCCGTTTCGGTGAAACTTTCTCAATTGCGCTAGACATATCGAAAGCTTTCGATGGAGTCTGGCACAACTCTTTGCTTTCTAAACTGCCCTCTCTCGGATTATATCCTTCTCTCTTTTCCTTTAACTCCAGTTTCCTTTCCGGCCGTTCTATCTTTGCTGTGGTAGACGATCGCTGTTCTTCCCCTAAACCCATCAACAGTTGTGTTCCACAGGGCTCTGTCCTATCACCCACTCTCTTCCTGTTATTCATCAATGATCTTCTTTCCATAACAAACTGTCCTATCCACTCATACGCTGACGACTCCACTCTGCATTATTCAACTTCTTTCAACAGAAGACCCTCTCAACAGGAATTACAAGACTCCAGACTGGAGGCTGCAGAACGCTTAACCTCAGACCTTGCTATCATTTCCGAATGGGGTAAAAGGAACCTTGAGTCATTAATGCCTCAAAAACCCAATTTCTCCACCTATCAACTCGACACAATCTTCAAAACACATATCACCTATTCTTCGACAACACTCAGCTGTCACCTTCTTCAACAATAAACATCCTCGGTCTATCCTTAACTTAAAATCTTAACTGGAAACTTCACATAATTATCTTCTCTCACTAAATCAGCTTCCTCGAGGTTGGGCGTTCAGTGTCGTTTCCACCAGTTCTTCTCCCCCGCATAGTTGCTATCCATATACAGTGGCCTTGTCCGCCCTCGTATCGAGTATGCATCTCACGTGTGGGGGGCTCCACTCACACAGCTCTCTTGGACAAAGTGGAGTGTAAGGTTCTTCGTCTCATCAGCTCCCCTCCTTTTACTGATAGTCTCTACCTCTTAAATTCCGCTGCCATGTTGCCTCTCTTTCTATCTTCTATCGATATTTTCACGCTGACTGCTCTTCTGAACTTTCTAACTGCATGCATCCCCCCCTCCCGCGGCCTCGCTGCACACGACTCTTTCTCTCAAGCTCCCTTACGCACGAGTTAACCAGCATCTTCAATCTTTCATCCCTCACTCAGGTAAACTCTGGAATAATCTTCCTTCTTCTGTATTTCCTCCTGCCTACGACTTGAACTCTTTAAAGAGGAGGGTATCAGGATACCTCTCCTCCCGAAATTGACCTATCTTTCGGCCACTTCTCTGAACTCTTTTCAGCAGCAGTGAGTAGTGGGCTTTTTTTCATTATTGTTTCCTTTCTTTTTGGCCTTGAGCTGTTTCCTCTGCTGTAAAAAAAATAAAAAATTATAACCCTATCCCCCTTACACCCACACAGATCGAGGATGCGGAGGTAAGGACCCAGAAAAGCGGAACCAAACTTCTCCTGTTTCTGAGGCTGCCATTACGCCATGCTTGTTTGTTAAGAAAGACGAGTCAGAGGAGAGAGAGGTTAGTGTTTCTCTATTTATATATTGCAATCCCTTCCCCTGCCCCCCCCCCCCTCTCTCTCTCTCTCTCTCTCTCTCTCTCTCTCTCTCTCTCTCTCTCTCTCTCTCTCTCTCTCTCTCTCTCTCTCTCTCTCTCTCTCTCTCTCTCTCTCTCTCTGACCAAAAGGCCTCGGATATAAAGACAAAAAAAATATACAAACATGTTTTTTTCTTAGTTTGCCCAAATGTTTTTAAATATTTATTGAATTAGTATTATCCCCTACTTTAAGAGGCGGTGAGGTTACTGATTTATGATTTAAATAGGATTATTTAAGGTTGGAGAGAGACAGCTCAAGCGCCATTATATCAAATCACTGTATTTTATGAGCTGTAGGCACTCTCTTTATGCGTTATTTAATGCATGAAAATATTGTATATTCAATATTAACATATTAGTTTAGCAATAAACACGTTAGTACTCATAAGGCAATGCACGGTCCATTCGTTAGTTTCCTACCGCAGTATTAATGTTATTTTACATGGTGTCAAAATGATGACAGTTGTTAGTTTTTTGAGGCGTCATCGTGATGTTCTAACGTTCGTTGACTGGCTGCATGGCGTGGATGATTGACGCGGTCGGTTTGCAGTTAGAATAGTGTCAGCTCGTTGTAGTGTTATTTATGAATGCAAGAATTTGGTGCATAGGATATTTTGAAGTCTGACTAAAAGAAGAATGTGTGGATTTGCTTTTTCAAATGCCGGGTTTAATTAAAGGCAAACCCAAAAGAACATAGGAATGTAATTTTCCTCCTGCTGTATCACGAAGGAAAGTTTGACTACAAAATTTGCTTTACGCCTGTGTTGAATAAAAACATTTTAAATGACTATGCATAACCCTTTTACTTTACGTATGAGTTGTTTTATATTTTTTCAAGAAAACTTTATGATTTTTTGTGGTTTGCTGCAAGGAATATCAATCAGTCAATCAGTGGGGGTATACGCTGGGGGGCACGTCGCCTCGCCCACCCTACGACGCCAAGCCCGGGGGTGCCTCCGGGCGAGTCCCCATGCAGGTCCCTTTCCCAACCCGAGTACCTCCCGGCAGGATCTGTCGACTTGCTCAAATCACGAACTCCGTGGGCGTCCCCTTGGCCTCCTCTACTCAGGATTGTTTCTTACAGAGACAACCCGATGAGCAGGATCAGCTTCAGGGTAACGTGCCACGTGCCCGTTGGCGTTGACGGACTATGCAGGTAATATATGTCGAATCAATCTCACGGAGTAGTCGCCGGTATGACACAAGGTCATTCCAGCGATATCCCATGATTCTGCGTAGACATATATTACTAAAGGCATGAGTCCGCCTCTCCAAGTCCTCATTTAGTGTCCATGTCTCACAACTATAGAGTAAGACAGGGAGCACAAGGGTCTTGAAGATCCGGATCTTTATCCTTGTGCACAGGTATCGACAACGCCCATTATACTCGTGTTGAGCGAGTCCATAACACCGTGGGCCAGGCCAATCCGCCGTAAGGGTACGGCCACACTGCACGCGGTTTACTGGGAGGGTAGAGGGTAGCGGGACGCCTAGCGGGTCAGAGGCAAGAACAAACACGTGTTATTTAATACGAGTGGCCATACTGGACGCGGGTAGCGGGTTCCCTCCAAGCTTACACCCTACCCTCCCAGCTACGTGAACCCACATGTCGGTTAAAATCACTCAGTGGCTTGCGGGACGCCAAGCGATCTGCACCTACGCCAGCTCAGACATGAGTAGTGAAGAAATAATAAGTGCTATTTTTCTTTTTGTTACTTATTTTTGTGGTGTTATTCAACACTAATGTTACATTGCACTAACAGGTTTGTTAATTTCTTTAATAAATTTGATGTACAGTACGCTCTGTAATCTGTATACGTGGTTGTGATTTACTTTCAACATTTCCTTACCTCAGTGTTATGACCAGTCACTGTTCGGCACTAACTGATTTTCTGAAGTTGGTTATCATTTTGGTCAGCCACGCTTCCAGTTAATTCAGCAAACAGTCGAATGTTCCAGGAGTCATCCGTAGATACTCAAAAAACTTATCGTCGTACATGTGAGCTTGACAGTACACATTGTTGAATTCACCACGTCTTTCTCACTGCTTGTTAAAGTTGTGAATCCGGCAAGATCTGCCGACATCCAGGTCATCTATTATCAGAGACAGTCTCACTTAAAAGCAATTTTCTTGAGAATTTTCACCGAGTGGGCGTCACCAAAACCTTAACAATGGCTGACTTCCCGCGCGATTTTCCCTCTTCCGATGTGGACACGGCATCGCTTGCCTCTACCCGCTAGGCGTCCCGCTACCCTCTATCCTCCCAGCAAACCGCGTGCAGTGTGGCCGTACCCTAAGACTTCCGAGCGAAACTCACCGTTGTTATGAACTACGCTACCAAGATACGTGAAACTTTCTGAGATTTCAACGTCCTCGCCACACACATGAACAGACTGTACTATTTCATCTAGCAAGCCTCCAAACACCTGTACCTCGGTCTTGACCCAGGAGACCTGAAGTCCCAAGGGCCTCGCCTCGCCTTTAGAACCATCACCAAAACCTCCAGCGACTCCGCCAGGAATACTGCATCATCGGCAAAAACAAGGTTAGTGACCCTGGTATTGCCAATGGATGCTCCGCAATGACTCTGGTCCACAACTCTGCCCATTACCCAGTCCATACAAGTGTTGAAAAGCGATGGGGCAAGGACACAACCCTGCCCCATTCCCGCATTCACGAAAAAGTTGGACAAGCAACCCCCCCCCCCCCCATTGCACAGAATACAGGCCAGTCAGCAGACCAATAGTCCTCGCAGGGATCCCACGAAGTCGCAGATCCCAGATTGCCTCGCGATGCACTAAGTCAAACGCCTTCTTTAGATCGACATAGGCTGCAAGCATCCCCTAGCTGTCGAAACTCACGTCGGCGCTCCACCAGTACGCGAAGCGCTAGGATACGGTCAGTTGTTGACTTACCAGGCGTGAACCCAGACTGTTCAGGTCTCTGCATCTTCAGCAGCTGGCTGCGAATTCGCATCAGCAATAGATGAGATGGGCAAGCACCTTGTCTGTCACATTGAGCAGTGTAATACCACGATAGTTGTTGCAATCCTGTCAGTCCCCTTTCCCTTTCCAGATAGGGACGACCAACCCCCTCTTCCAGTCAGGAGGAATGATACCGGACTGCAATACGGCAGTCAAGACCGCATGCAATCCGCGGATCATGGCCTCACCTCCAGCTTTCAGCAGCTCTGCACTGATGTTACAGGTGCCAGGTGCCTTTCCACCCCTCCATTTTGCCACAGCCTTTCTGACCTCAGCCAGAGAAGGTGGGCTTTCGTCGATGGGTGGATCAGCATCCGCCACCTGCAACCCAACTGGAAGTTGCCCATGTGGAGGGCCCACCATGTACAGCTGCTTAAAGTACTCAGTCCAACGAGCCCTCTGCCCATCCATGTCCGATACGAGGCAGTCATCAGCTGTTCCGATAGCGCTCACCTGAGACCTGGAGACCTAAGACTTGGAGCGGAGCTTCTTCAGGGCTCGGTAAGCAGGTCGGAGGTCATTCGCATTTAAATGGCCCTCGACTTCCTCAGCGAGATCCCTGACATACCTCTCCTTGTCTCTCCTCAGGAGAGCCCTGTATTGTTCCCGATTCCCAGCAGGTCTGGCAGCGCGACTCTCCTCAATATTCTCCAGCGTCTCCACCGAGGCAAAGCCACTCCTAGATCTCGGGTGCTCTCCAGTGCACTCCTTGGCAGCTTGCAGAGTCTCACGTTTGAAGGTATCCCACAGTTCTACGGGGTCCTCCAGATTACTGACCACATCGACCCGATATGAGACTGTCACTGCATGCTCCTCAGCACATGCCAGGTCCTTCAGCCTCTCGAGATGGAGCACAGTATTGATGCATCTCGAGATTCTTCTTAACCTGACATGAAGCTTGAGTGTTGCAACAACAAGCATATGGTCAGTTGCAAAGAAATCAGCACTCCGGTAAACCCTGCAGTTATGAATGATCCTCCAGTGAGTACTTACAAGGATGTGGTCAATCTCCTTAGCTACCCCTTCGGCATTGCTATACCAAGTCCAGCAGTGCAGCTCTGGTCTCTGGTACCAGGAACCCTCCATTCTCAACCTTCTGGATTTTGCAAAATTCAGGAGGAGAGAGCTGTTGATGTTCCTGGTACTAAAACCATGGGGATCAACACATTATCTCGTAGCCAACCCTGTCAATGCCAGTAGTAGCATTGAAGTTGCCCAGGACAATGAGTGTGTCCCGGGGAGGGCACTGGTCTAATACGGAGTCGAGTTTGGCGTAGAACATCTCATCTTCAGTTTCACGCATCTCGGTAGGAGCGCACACTGCAACAAGAGAAATGAAGCCTAGTATGTGCTTCAGCCTCACTCGCATTATACGCTCATCAACCGGGGCAACCTCAACCACAAATGACAGCAGTTGGCAATGAAAACAGGAAGTTTTATTTCTTCACTTTCCTCATAATATTTGAGCCTCGTTGGATTAGTATTTTTTAGCCTAATGTGCATCTTATATGAAAAATCTATTCTTTAGCCTACTTCACGAGGGTATAACATTTTAGAAGCATCGCTATACATTGTAATCAGCAGAACAGGTTCGTCTCGTTTATGTATCGTCTCGAGTATATTTTACGAATTTTTACGAACACATAGCAATGTTACTTTTGTATTTTTTTGTCATGTGCTGGCTCCTTCACCAAAAAATCACTCATGAACAACCATGACAACCGTCCAGAAGAATATGAAAAATAAAATTTGTAGTTTGATTTTATCCTATTAAAATAATTAAATGTAATGTTTCTGTAAAGTCTAGGAAGCAATAGACTCTGTTGGCGGCATTGTTTACCAGCAGTCATTATGGCTGGCTGGCCAAGCGCTGTTATTGGTGTTTGTAGAGAACGAAATTAGTCGTCTGCTTATCGGGGAGAAACGTTTCTCTTCGAATGTGTTTCACCGTAACGCCCATCAGCACGTCGGTTTTGCTGGTGGCATGCGTAATGCAACACATGTTTAATTAAATAATGTTATATTCCAATATAGGTTGCTTTATCGTGATTATTTTATTCATAGTGAATGTTTTTGGTTTGTTGAAAAGAGTGAAAGCACTTTCATGATTTTTTTATTTTCGGTGTTATCTAGCATCACCATCACTAATCCTTAACTGTCGCGGAAGTAGTTTGATGTATCGCCTTTTACTAAAGTACATTAATTTTTAAATTTTTCATTTAAATATGAAAGGGTTAACTATGGTTTCAGTGTTTATGACTCACCACATACATATATTATACAATTATTATTTTATTTGTAATTGTACATAAAGGAGAATACGAGAAGAGATTTTACTTTCTCATAATTCTAGCAGCCTCATATCACCATCAAGTGCGGGGTAAAAACATTTATTTTGCAAAATTTACAAATTACATAAATTACATAAATATATATATATATATATATATATATATATATATATATAGATATATATATATATATATATATATATATATATATATATATATTTTTACGTTGCTGCCTATTGCGCCGGTAGGCATCGTCCTGGTGGGGCCTGATGGTCGGCCCAAGGCTTCTTCCAGGTGGGGCCTGATGGTCGGCCCAGCCGGTTCTGGCGCAGGCGAGTGTTTATAGTGGCGCCATCTTGCATATATATATATATATATATATATATATATATATATATATATATATATATATATATATATATATATATATATATACATATATATTTATTGCGGTTTCTTCTTCTTCCCGGTGCCGGTGTACGTCAGACGTCGCTTACATACAGCCGTGTTGGTAGTCCTCCTGCCGCTTGAGTGGCGCTGGGTCGCGGGTCACACTGTAGTGCTCTCGTCTTACTGTATTTGATAATGAAGGAGCATTTTCATAAGTAACCTTGACCCCAATATCTTACATCATCGTTGTCCATCTTACCGACAAGTATATCTTACAGAACAGCACACAAACCTTAAAGATACACACACATATGCATCCGTCCAGAGGGCAAGAAAGGTCGGGTGGTCGAGTTGCCTTAGGCCACAGTGGCTCGACGGCAAGTGTCGCGGCAAACTGAGTTGCATCTTCCATCACTGCCTGGCGAGCATGGTGGCTGGAGGGTCCTCAGGCTCACCGGGGGGAGGGATGCGCGAAACACCTCCAAAGTTGTCCTATTATCTCAGCCTCTCTTATCACGCCGTCGAGAAGCCGACACGTGAGGGCACTGATTCCACGGAGGAACTTTTCCTTCCCCGGAATGGCGCCGTGTAAAGGGAGGCAGCCAAGTTCAGGGGATGCCGGCTTGTTGGGTTTCCAGGTGACAATAATTTGTGGTAATAAGTTTTCCCTTTGTTATAGGGTTCCCTACCTACACAGCATGCTAATTACTCCTACATGGCCCCTTGTTGCTCTCTCTCTCTCTCTCTCTCTCTCTCTCTCTCTCTCTCTCTCTCTCTCTCTCTCTCTCTCTCTCTCTCTCTCTCTCTCTCTCTCTCTCTCTCTCTCTCTCTCTCTCTCTCTCTCTCTCTCTCTCTCTCTCTCTCTCTCTCTCTATCTCTATCTCTCTCTCTCTCTCTCTCTCTCTCTCTCTCTCTCTCTCTCTCTCTCTCTCTCTCTCTCTCTCTCTCTCTCTCTCTCTCTCTCTCTCTCTCTCTCTCTCTCTCTCTCTCTCTCTCTCGTCCAGTCCGATCCGCTCATAAGATAGCTTTGTTTACCGACCTTCTTGCGGTGTTTGCCTTCGGGGTTGACCTCCAAGTGCTTTACTCAGCACTCTACACGAGTCCTCCCTCTGATTGCCCTTCAGGCCTTGATGTTATCGATGCAAAGATGTGTGTGTGTGTGTGTGTGTGTGTGTGTGTGTGTGTGTGTGTGTGTGTGTGTGTGTGTGTGTGTGTGTGTGTGTGTGTGTGTGTGTGTGTGTGTGTGTGTGTGTGTGTGTGTGTGTTCTCTCTCTCTCTCTCTCTCTCTCTCTCTCTCTCTCTCTCTCTCTCTCTCTCTCTCTCTCTCTCTCTCTCTCTCTCTCTCTCTCTCTCTCTCTCTCTCTCTCTCTCTCTCTCTCTCTCTCTCTCTCTCTCTCTATCTCTCTCTCTCTCTCTCTCTCTCTCTCTCTCTCTCTCTCTCTCTCTCTCTCTCTCTCTCTCTCTCTCTCTCTCTCTCTCTCTCTCTCTCTCTCTCTCTCTCTCTCTCTCTCTCTCTCTCTCTCTCTCTCTCTCTCTCTCTCTCTCTCTCTCTCTCTCTCTCTCTCTCTCTCTCTCTCTCTCTCTCTCTCTCTCTCTCTCTCTCTCTCTCTCCATCGACACCTTCATACATTAGCAGTTGTGTAAGGTTGATATCAGCTGTGCCTTGCTCTCAGTGGATGTTACAGTGACAATGGCTCTGATTTCCATACCTACTAAAACTTACTCTGCAACTGTTCCTTTATATGATATTTGTGCCTCGTCAGATTGTTTATCCGTAAGTTTTGTGAATGTGAATTGATCCTTGAGTTCGTCACAAGGTGTCACATCTTATGCAAACATGTTTTTATATCAGATTTCTTCTTTTGGCAATTGTTTTTAAAGTCTGGCATTCTGGATTATTATGATCTTTACTTGTCCACTGATTTTGCGTTATTATGTTGATTCTCGTTTTATCGATCATGTAATATATTCTCATGAGGCCTCCAAAGATAAATATTAAAAAAAAGCCCGCTACTTACTGCTCCTGAACAGAGGTCAAAGGAGTGTCCAAAAAGAGAGGTCGATTTCGGGAGGAGAGGTGTCCTGTTACCCTCCTCTTGAAAGAGTTCAAGTCGTAGGTAGGAGGAAATACAGCTGAAGGAAGATTGTTCCCGAGTTCCAAAGTGAAGGATGAAAGAGTGAAGATGCTGGTTGACTTTTGCATAAGGGGTTTGGACAGTATAGGGATGAGCATGAGTAGAAAGTCGTGTGCAGCGGGGCAGCGGGAGGGGGGGAGGCATGCAGTTAGCAAGTTCAGAAGAGCAGTCAGCATGAAAACATCGATAGAAGATAGAAAGAGAGGCGGCGGAATTTGAGAGGTAGAAGACTATCAGTATGAGGAGGAGAGCTGATGAGACGAAGAGCCTTTTACTCCACTCTGTCAAGGAGAGCTGTGTAAGTGGAGCCCTTCTTAGGCACAGGCTGTATGAAGGCATACTTCCTGTTGGTGAGGTACTTGTCGACACTTGTAATCATTGGATAGACAAACACTGAATAAACTAAAGTCCGTATATTCTATGGAAAGTAACAGAGAAAGAACGAGTACGTGCGTACGCGATACAGAGACGGGGTGAACTGGCCCCTGAGGCACTGCCAGCCTCTGAGGGGCCACAACGGTCAAAACCGCTGACACCGCGGGATTAGTGTTGCCCCAGGCAAGGTGCCTATATTCAGAACTAACATTACCCACAATTCCAGCAGGAAGAAAATGTAGATGTTGACAGGCAGAGGCGAAAGAGTTTGACCAGGCAGGGTGACAGCACCGAGGCACAGTTTTTTAAGGACAATAGGAGGCACTCCATCAGGTCCATAAGCCTTCTGAGGATTGAGGCCAGAGAGGGCATAGAAAACATCATTTTGAAGAATCTTTATAACAGGCATAAAAGAGTCAGAGGGGGGATGAGTAGGAGGAATATGCCCAGAATCGTCCAGAGTGGAGTTTTTAGAAAAACGTTTGAGAGAAGAGTTCAGCCTTAGAGATAGATGAAACGGCAGTTTTGCCATCAGGACTGAGGAGTAGTGGGAAAGATGAAGAAGTGAAGTTGGAGATGTTTTTGGCTAAATGCCAGAAGTCACGGGAAGAGTTAGAGAAAGCAAGGTTTTGGCATTTTCTATTGATGAAAGAGTTTTTGGTTAGTCGAAGAATAGATTTGGCACGATTCCGGGCAGAAATGTAAAGTTCATGGTTAGCATTAGTTCGAAGGCTCTGGTACCTTTTGTGAGGTGCCTCTTTATCATTGACAGCACTAGAAAAAGCGTGATTAAACCAAGGCTTTTTAGCGTGAGGAGTAGAGAAAGTACGTGGAATGTATGCCTCCATTCCAGAGACAATCACCTCTGTGATGCGCTGAGCACACACAGAGGGGTCTCGCTCTTGGGAGCAATAATCATTCCACGGGAAATCGGAAAAGTACATCCTCAGGTCGTCCCACCGAGCTGAAGCAAAATGCCAGAAGCATCGCCTCTTCGGAGGGTCCAGAGGGTGTACAGGAGCGATAGGACAGGATACAAAACAAAGGTTGTGATCGGAGGAGCCCAACGGAGAGAACAGTTTAACAGAGTAAGCAGAAGGGTTTGAGGTAAGGAAGAGGTCTAGAATGTTGGGCCTGAACATTGAAATCTCCTAGGATGGAGATATCAGCGAAGGGAGAGTGGGTCAAGATGTGCTCCACTTTAGAGTTCAAGTAGTCAAAGAATTTTACATAGTTAGTAGAGTTAGGTGAGAGATAAACAGCACAGATGTATTTAGTACTAGAATAACAATGAAGTCTTAACCAGATGGTGGAAAATTCTGAAGAATCAAGGTTGTGGGCACGAGAGCAAGTGATGTCGTTGCGCACGTAGGCGCAACATCCAGCTTTGGATTGAAATTTAGGATAGAGATAGTAGGAAAGAACAGAGTAGAGATTGCTGTCAGTAGCCTCAGAAACCTGTGCTTCGGTGAGGAAGAGAAGGTGTGGTTTAGAGGAAGAGAGATGGTGTTCCACAGAATGAAAATTAGAACGAAGACCGCGAATGTTGCAGAAATTGAGAAGAAAGAGGTTCGAGGAGTTATCAAGACACTTCTCGGGTCGGCAGCCAGAAGGGGAGTCCTCCCTGGGGGAATTTGTGTTTCCCGCCCCCCAGGCAGGGACTCCGAGGCAAGGTGAAGGTGCGCCATTTTGAAATTTGGGTCAAGATTGGTATAATTCACGTGCCAATATCTCGTTCTTTACTTAATCAATTATGACATACTTTTCTTTTGTCATATATATATATATATATATATATATATATATATATATATATATATATATATATATATATATATATATATATATATATATATATATATATATATATATATATATATATATATATATATATATATATATATATATATATATATATATATATATATATATATATATATATATATATATATATATATATATATATATATATATATATATATATATATATATATATATATATATATATATATATATATATATATATATATATATATATATATATATATTGCGCCGGGAGGCATCGTCCCGCGGGGGCCGGATGGTCGGCCCAAGGCTTCTTCCAGGTGGGGCCTGATGGTCGGCCCAAGGCTTCTTCCAGGTGGGGCCTGATGGTCGGCCCAGCCCGTTCTGGCGCAGGCGAGTGTTTATAGTGGCGCCATCTTGCATTGGCTCATGCTGCCCCCCGGAACTCGTTCTTGATTCGCTTGGACGGCTTCCTCTAGAGTCTGGGCTGATGGGTGGTCTTCAGGACAGCATGTGGGTAGTTTTAAGCCACTCGGCGGTGACTGAAAAATCCGAGTGGTAGCGTGAGGATTCGAACCCGCGTCGTCCATCACGCGGCGAATGTTGGTCCAGTACGCTACCAGTTCGGCCACCGCCTATATCTATATCTATATCTATATCTATATCTATATCTATCTATCTATCTATATATATATATATATATATATATATATATATATATATATATATATATATACAGTATACCTTTAAAGTAACCTGAAAACATAGGAAAGATTATAGAGGTAAAACTCAACTGTGAAAACAGCTATGAAATATGTGTGGGAACCTGTGCATCCACGGGTAACTTAAACCCGTGGCTCACCACCATAATCTTCTCTGCCGCCACTGACAACAACGGTGTAGTAAAAAGCCCGTCACACATATTTCCTATAAATAATCAACATAGCTAAGCAACTAAGCTAAATCTAACCTAAGCTAATCTACCTAACCTAACGAACCTAACCTAATCTACCCATGATAAATATTTTACATTGTTAAATTATGATTATTATTCATTTGCACAATAATGATGCCTCAAAGCACTCAAAAGAGCTTAAAAACTATCAACTGGAAGCAAAACATCAAAAATAGAAAACGGCAATAAAGGAGAGAAATATCAAAATAAAAACTTCAGTGTGTTCGGAGCTTCTGTTTGGGGATGTTAAAAGGAAATTCTGGAAAGAAAAAAAACATCGGAAAAAGTGTAGTGGACGCGAAAGGTTGTTAGAAAGCCGTGGGAAAAGAACAGGGGGGGAGGGAAATAAAGAAGGCGGGGGGGGAGTAAAAAAACAACAGCAACAAACACACCACACACACAACACACACACACACACACACACACACACACACACACACACACACACACACACACACCACGCATACACACACACATGCACACACGTTTTGATAATGTTTGATAGTTAATAGTTATAATATATATATACATCATACACCTAACCCTTTTCTAGGCTGCATGGTGACCAACTCCTTACATTATTGACTGTTACTTTGTTGTTAGCGCCGACGTGGTGCAAGTTAGCCTGCCTACCTATATATGAATCCGCAGGCCCGGATTCGAATCCCGCCCCAGATAGTCAGTTTGTATCCCACCCAGCGGTTCATCTTTCCTCTCGGGCTGGTCGATAAATGGGTATCTGGGAAAACCTGAGGTAGGGATAACCTGAGGAAGATAAACTATGGTAACACTTATGTCACACTGATTCTGTGTCCAGGGGTAATGGGTTTTTACAGAATGTGACGGAGATGAACACCGCGGCCACGTGCAGCTTTACCTATACCTTTACACAGCAGTTTTTTTTTATGGCCATCTGTCATGTTAGAGCTGAATTCTTACCAAGAATTATTGCATATATTTTTATGATGCGCCGCGTGTGTACCCAGCTCAGACCACCCCGAGCATCACCCTCAAGTTCTTACCTCTCTCGATAAAGGTGAGGGACCAACTCCAGCGACTCAGCCTCCAGACAGCGGCCGCCATTTAGGCCCTGTGAGACCCGTCTTAGTCATAGCCTTCTCAATCCGACGCATCATAATTTAGGCGTGGGTGTTGTTGGGCATGGAGAAAAATGCTTGTGTCTCCAATGTCCATCGCGACGCAACACGGACACTCCTTATGGTTCATAACAACTTCATATATTACTTCATGTGGCTCTTGTGCAGTACACTGAAATGCATGCAGATCTCCACATGTCCATCAAGGGTGACAACCACCTTCTCCGGCCACTCTACAGGCTTATGAGCCTCGTCCAGGTGCGCGCTTCGGCGGTAAGCAAGCCCAGCCCGAAGATAAGTTCTCGCTGCAACTGGAGTTCAGTAGAACGGGACAGACTAGCTGGTGCCTGGTTGCCCGTCTCCCACCCCCCCCCATACACACACACACACACACACACACACACACACACACACACACACACACACAAACACACACACTCGCTCCGGTAGCTACACCGCTCCGGTAGCTCAATCGGTTAGAGCGCCGCGCTGCAAGGCTTCACGGCCAAACAGGCGGAGGTTCGAGCCCCGCTCAGGCCGGATTCTTTCCGTTGACTAGGAGTGGTTACTGTCCCCCCTTGAGCAAGGGGGATGGGGTGTGTGGTGTGTGAGGTCCTGGCAGTACCCAGAGATCGACAATAATGAGCACTTGCTCACGTCGTGATGGTATACCTGCTGCCGAAAGCGAGTCCAACTCATGATCAGGCCGTGGTGAATTACACCCACGCACTGAGAGAGAGAGAGAGAGAGAGAGAGAGAGAGAGAGAGAGAGAGAGAGAGAGAGAGAGAGAGAGAGAGAGAGAGAGAGAGAGAGAGAGAGAGAGAGAGAGAGAGAGAGAGAGAGAGAGAGAGAGAGCAATTCTCCCGGGAGGGAATCTTAAGGTAGTGTAGTGAGGTTGTCTCTCAGTCGGTCAACAAGATGGATAGATGGGATGGAGGGAGGGAGGAGGTGATGGATCTGATGGAGAGTAGGAGAGAAGAGGAGGAGGAATGGGCAACAAAGTGGAGAAATGGAATGTCCTTTGATGTAGAACCCTACCTGTGTGGGGGAAGGTGATGTACATGTGTGTGTGTGTGTGTGTGAGAGAGAGAGAGAGAGAGAGAGAGAGAGAGAGAGAGAGAGAGAGAGAGAGAGAGAGAGAGAGAGAGAGAGAGAGAGAGAGAGAGAGAGAGAGAGAGAGAGAGAGAGAGAGAGAGAGAGAGAGAGAGAATAGACCTATTGATTAAAGCGACACATAAATGTGTGGGATATTAATGAAGGTGAAATATTAACGGAAACACTTTCCATTAAATCTCCGGGTAGAATTGCCTTTTGAAAGCAATTTTAAAAGTCCGATTACTGAGTGAATGTTATGAAGAGAGCAGCACTTGGACATCAGTCTTCTCATGGATGTGCCGCTGAAAGTTTATGTTGTCGAGTTCCCTTATTTAACATCCCTCCAGTTAGTATGTCAGCAAAATGTCGATACTTACAGTATCGGTCAGAAAGGAAGCTGGAGATAAAGGTACAGAGAGAGGGAGGAGGGTAGTTTGGAAAGCAAAGATTTGTGCCAGACCCTATCAAAAGCTTTTGATATGTCCAGCGCAATAGCAAAGGTTTCACCGAAACGGCTAAGAGAGGATGACCAAGAGTCAGTTAGGAAGGCAAGGAGATCACCAGTAGAACGCCCCTTGCGGAACCCATACTGGCGATCAGATAGAAGGTCGGAAGTGGAAAGGTGCTTTTGAATCATCCGGTAAAGGATTGATTCAAAAGCTTTAGATAGACAAGAAAGTAAAGCTATAGGACGGTAATTTGAGGGATTGGAACGGTCACCCTTCTTAGGCACAGGCTGTATGAAGGCATACTTCCAGCAGGAAGGAAAGGTAGATGTTGACAGGCAGAGGCGAAAGAATTTGACCAGGCAGGGTATCAGCACGGAGGCACAGTTTTTAAGGAGCCCCATAAGCCTTCTGAGGATTGAGGCCAGAGAGGGCATGGAAAACATCATTTTGAAGAATCTTTATAACAGGCATAAAAGAGTCAGAGGGGGGGATGAGTAGGAGGAATATGCCCAGAATCGTCCAGAGTGGAGTTTTAGAAAAAGTTTGAGAGAAGAGTTCAGACTTAGAGATAGATGAGACGGCAGTGTTGCCGTCAGGACTGAGGAGAGGAGGGAAAGATGAAGAAGTGAAGTTGGAGGAGATGTTTTTGGCTAGATGCCAGAAGTCACGGGAAGAGTTAGAGAAAGCAAGGTTTTGGCATTTTCTATTGATGAAAGAGTTTTTGGTTAGTCGGAGAATAGATTTGGCACGATTCCGGGCAGAAATGTAAAGTTCATGGTTAGCATTAGTTCGAAGGCTCTGGTACCTTTTGTGAGCTGCCTCTCTATCTTTGATGTTAGGTACGCCTATGCAGCCAGCTACAGACTGCTGAGTAGCTCTGTCGGCTCCTGCTACGGGCTCCCTCTGGCGCCCGTTCCCCCTCCTGCTGGGGGGGGGGGGGGAGGCGCACGAGTGCTACGACGCAACTCCTCTTAACGCGCCGTCGATACGACAAGAGCCCGTTTCCCCTTAAGGGGATTAATCTTTGAAGCCAAGCCACTCTTTGTCTTGGGCGACTTTAATGCTACTACTGGCACCGATTGGGTTGACTAGGATGTGCTGGCTCCCATGGTTCAGGTACCAGGAATAGCAACAGCTCTCATCAGTATTTTGCTAGGAGGCTGAAATTTGCTGGTTCTTGGTTCTTGGAGCTGCACCGCAGTGCTGAACGGGTAACCAAGGACATTGACAACATCCCTGTACACCCTCAATGGAGGATCTTCTATAGATAAGGGGCTTTCCAGAGCGGGGAGTTTTTTGTAACTGACCATAGCCATGTTGTTGCAACACTCAAGCTTCATGTCAAGTTAGCAAGAATCTCGAGATGTAACCATGCTGCTTACCTGGTTGCCAGGTGGTAGTCCCGATCCCGTTATGACAAGAGCAAATGTTTTTATAGTGGAGCCTTCTTGCCTGTAGTCACAGTAGTAGTTATTGTTGTCGTAATTGTCAAAAGTATAAATATAGTAATAACCATAACAAGAGTAAAAATAGCAATAATAACAATGATATGATAATAACAGATGTAGTGATAACAGGAATAATAATCTCAGTCGATTGGGCTGACGGCCTTGGGACTCACCACTGAGATTGGACCAGTCCTCGAACTTAATCAGTTATATATATGCAGCGTCTCCAAGTGCGAGGCAGCTGTGATCAGGGGGTTCCCGCTGTTGCCTGAGGTGCTGATTGTGTGCGGCCACCCCGTGGAATGGATCATGATCTTGACCATGATCTCCATTATCATCATCATCATCATCATCATCGTCATCATCATCATCATTTTCATTTTAACGTTCAGCGAAATGAAGAAAAGGAACAGAAGAAATAAACTGGAAAATAAGGAACAGCAACATTAACAAATACTGCTATATTGCTGGTGCTTCTACTACTACTACTACTACTACTACTACTACTACTACTACTACTACTACTACTACTACTACTACTACTACTACTACTACTACTACTACTACTACTACTACTATTACTACTTTTTTTTACAGCAAAGGAAACAGCTCAAGGGTAAAAAAGAGGAAACAATAATGAAAAAAGCCCGCTACTCACTGTTCCTATAAAAGGGTTAAGAGGAGTGGCCGATAGATAGGTCAATTTCGGGAGGAGAGGTGTCCTGATACCCTCCTCTTGAAAGAGTTCAAGTCGTAGGCAGAAGGAAATACAGATGAAGGAAGATTGTTCCAGAGTTTACCAGCGAGAGGGATGAAAGAGTGAAGATGGTGGTTACCTCGTGCGTAAGGGATATGGACAGTAAAGGGATGAGCTTGAGTAGAAAGTCGCGGGGGGGGGGGGCATGCAGTTAGCAAGTTCAGAAAAGCAGTCAGTGTGAAAATATCGATAGAAAATAGAAAGAGAGGCAACATGGCGATAGAATTTAAGAGATAGAAGACTATCAGTAGGAGAAGGAGAGCGGATGACACGAAGAGCCTTTGACTCCACTCTGTCCAAGAGAGCTGTGTGAATGAAGCCCTCCCACACGTGAGATGCATACTCCATACGAGGGCGGACAAGACCACTGTATATGGATAGCAACTGTGCGGGGCAGAAAAATTGGCGGAGACGTTACAGAACGCCCAACCTTGAAGAAGCTGATTTAGTGAGAGAGGAGATGTGAAGTTTCCAGTTAAGATTTTGGGTTAAGGCTAGACCGAGGATGTTTAGTATTTAAGAAGGTGACAGCTGAGTGTTGTTGAAGAATAGGGGATAGGTGTTTGGATTAGTTTGTCGAGTTGATAGGTGGAGAAATTGGGTTTTTGAGGGACTGAAGGACACAAGGTTCCTTTTACCCCAATCGGAAATAATAGCAAGGTCTGAGGTTAAGCGTTCTGCAGCCTCCAGTCTTGAGTCTTGTAATTCCTGTTGAAAGGGTCTTCTTTTGAAAGAAATTGAATAATGCAGAGTTGAGTCGTCAGCGTATGAATGGATAGGACAGTTTGTTATGGAAAGAAGATCATTGATGAAAAACAGAAGAGAGTGGGTGATAGGACAGAGCCCTGTGGAACACCACTGTTGTTAGGTTTAGGGGAAGAAGAGTGACCGTCTACCACAGCAGAGATAGAACGGCCGGAAAGGAAACTGGAGATAAAGGAACAGAGAGAAAGATAGAATCCGAAAGAGGGCAATTTAGAAAGCAAAGACTTGTGCCAGACTCTATCGAAAGCTTTTGATATGTCTAGCGCAACTGAGGATGACCAGGAATCAGTTAAGAGAGCAAGAAGATCGCCAGTAGAACGCCCCTTGCGGAACCCATACTGGTGATCAGATAGAAGGTCAGAGGTTGAAGGCTTTTGAATCTTCCGGTTAAGGATTGATGCAAAAGCTTTAGATAGACAGGAAAGTAAAGCCATAGGACGGTAGTTTGAGGGATTGGAACGGTGACCCTTCTTAGGCACAGGCTGTATGAAGGCGTACTGCCAGCAGGAAGGAAAAGTAGATGTTGACAGGCAGAGGCGAAAGAGTTTGAACAGGCAGGGTGTCACAGCACAGTTTTTAAGGACAATAGGAGGCACTCCATCAGGTCCATAAACCTTCTGAGAGTTGAGGCCAGAGAGGGCATAGAAAACATCATTTTGAAGAATCTTGATAATAGACATAAAGGAGTCTACTACTACTACTACTACTACTACTACTACTACTACTACTATACTACTACTACTACTACTAATAATAATAATAATAATAAAAATACTATTACTGATACTACTACTACTACTACTACTACTACTACTACTACTACTACTACTACTACTACTAATAATAATAATAATAATAATAATAATAATAATAATACTTTTACTACCACTACTACATAAATGATACCTCCATCCATGTTTATTTTCCCGACACATAATCATGGAGGGCTCCATAGCTTGGAGGTCATTAGCCCCAACTCTGTTCGCTAACGACTGTGGCATCCAACCATATTACTAATACTACCTAGCACTAAATCACCTATCATCTATTACTTCCAGACCCCCCTTTCCTTCCCTACTCAAGTCACTGCCGACCCACCCTAATGTCACTCTCCACCACTGTGGCTTCATAGTCCATATTGGAGATGTTGGTGGCTTTTGGGCCAGAGTGTCTGTTGCCCCTGAGACATAGGATAGCCGACCTGAGCAGGGAGAACGAGAGGCGACACCTCATCCAGGCGACAACGTAGCTCCTTGGCTGATGCTTCTTTTCTGAGATTAGTTCCGCGAGTCGTGCGTAGAAGCATCGGGCCCTGGGACCCATCCCGCCGGATGTGGTGAAGACGAGGGGGTAGAAGCTGCACTGATCCACATGTTGGATTCTTTCACCGTATCCCCTTGTCTTCTCCTGCTCGTTCCTGTGGTGGGCGGCTTCCAGGGGCAGCTCACGGTGACAGGCAGCCATCGGGTCGAATATGCGGATGTCCATAAACGCCCGCTGTCCGCGCACCCAGAATCCGCGGACACTTACATCAACTCCTGCCTCCTGTGAGGTATTGGCCGTCCTGTACCGAAGGTGTTCGCCGTCCAGGTGAAGCAGTGCCGGCTCGGTAGTGACGTCTTGGCATACCTCCCCGAGCATGCTGGCTGTCAGATCCCTCACTTCATCGTATCGAATACAGACGAAGCCTCCCTTTTTACATGTCATGGTGTTGGTGACATCATTTGGTGATCCACATGCACAGAGATCAGGTAGTCTCTCAATCGGCCAGCCATATCTCAGAGCAACGGCGTCGACAAATTCTTGTTTGTTGAGGTTGAAGCCCTTTGCTCTGATTGGTAATGACGTTAGCCAGTTAGAGGCTCCTGCCTCCTGTGCTGTGTGTATTTTTCTTCCCATTTTGTGGGACAGGTGGTGTGTAGGACGGTCCAGCTCGTCTTTTTGGGTCTGTTGCCTTTCTTCTGAGATTTTTCTTTTAATTTCTCTTATTTCTGTTTGGTCTATCTCGCCCTCTGCCTCCTGAGCGATGATCCTGTTGATGAGTGACCTGGTAAGGCTGATGGAGTTTTGGTTCTCCTTATCAGCCAGCTTATCAGGGTTGGTGATCCCCATTCCACCCAGTCTTGGAGGAAGTGCTAGCATATCCCTCTCCTCCTCCCCCAAAGCATGAGATTTCACCAGCGCCGGCAAGAATACATTCTTGACGGCATTTTCCAGTGGTCGGAGGAGTGGACTGATGCCGGGGATGTTGCGCATCAGGAACGTCCACCGATGTTGGATGCCGTGGATGTACGCTGAATAGGCAGCGTGTGGCTCAGTCTTGGCAATGGCAGACAGAGCTTCTATTTCCTTCACCCATTCAGCTACTTTGTCTCCCACGTACTCCTTCTTATATACCTCTGTCCCGATCACTGCACCTAAGTGTCGTTGTCCGTCTTTTGTCACAATGACGCCACTTCCTCTAAAAGTTTCTGCGGCATGGTCATAATGTTCAAGTTTGACAATAAGGACAGACTTGGTGGCGTTAGGGATGTGTCCTATCTCAGGGCCGGCGGTGTTCACAATGTCCCACCACCCTTTTAAGTCCGAGATTTTACCAGCACCTGAGAGGTCATCCGCATAAGCCACCTGTTTCACCCGTTTTTCTGCGTACGCGATTTCATTTTGGAGGACTGATAGGCCCAGGGCGTACATAGCCATGGCTATTGGGTCACCTTGTGTTGCTCCCTCAGATGATTTTAACACTTTCACTACTACTACTACTACTACTACTACTACTACTACTACTATTACTGCCACTACTACTACTTCCATTGATATTACTACCATCATTATTACTACATTAAAAATACATTAATATAAATAATAATTATAGTACTTTTATTAAAAAATAATAATAGTAATAATAATGAATATAAAAGACTGGGCTGGAGTGCTCACGGAAGACAATGCAGCATATTGAATGGTTGGTGCTATGCTGCAAGGTTGTTGTTTTATGGTCAGTGCGATATTCCTGTCATAACATGGATCAGACATGGATCAGACCAAATGTCTAGAAAGTAAAATGGGAACTGTTCAAAGAGGGATGATTATAATGATGCTGGCTGTCACTATAACCGATTAGAAAAGAAAAGCTGCAAGTATTTAAAGGAAGCTACGAAATTATATGACATGATAATGGTAATTAGAATCAAGAAATGGCATTTGTCAGGACTCAAATAGGAAAGATAACAACAAATAGATAAAAGAAGTGACAGACTTAGAAATAACTGATATGAAATGACCCAAGGAAAAGTCTTTCAGCAGATGGTCTGATGAAATTAAAAAGGAATTGGAACGTTTATATCGAGACTGAAAACTAAAGGCACAAGGCAGAAAAGAAAGGATGTTTGGGAGAGGCCTCTGACTTGCATTGGGTTGATAGAGACTCAGTGTTGAGTGATGATTATAAGTCTCATTATTATTTCATTGTTATTATTACTACTAATACCGTCATTAGCAATGCTCCTGCAACCAATCCCGCAACCCTTACTACGAAAGGAAAATCTACTCCAGGAAAACGATTTGCCACAAACTTTATGGCTCACTTAGACTAATTAATCAAATTACGCTGTTTTAATCATTGATAGGAAGTCAAGTAATTAAACTACAAATTAGCACTGAGCATGATGGGCCAAAATTAACATTAACAAACATTCATCTCGCGTTAATTAAGCAGAATAACCGCACGTTTACTTTAGGAGAGTGATCTCTGGGGTTCTCAGGAATAGACTGTTATCTTTCATAATACAGAATTAGTAGAGAAAACTGTACCTCTTGGTGGAGGCAGAGTTGGGTTGAGCGTTGACTCGGTGCTCATTTCCTTTACATTGGCCCTTGAGCCTGTTGTGGGAAATAACCCATTATCCCGGCACACGGGGCCACTGTGACGTCCGGATTGCCACCATTTCCTTCCTCAGGTTTCCCTAGGTGCCCAATCTTCGACTATCCTGAAAGGGAGAATAAACAGCTGGTGTGCTGCGCGCCGACCACCCAGGGCGGGATTCGAAACCAGGCCCATGGATTCGTAGTTAGAAGTGCTAGCCACTTCACCAATGATACGCTATATTTTTTAGTCGGAAGAAATGTTTTTTTATAAAAATCGCAGAGAGAGAGAGAGAGAGAGAGAGAGAGAGAGAGAGAGAGAGAGAGAGAGAGAGAGAGAGAGAGAGAGAGAGAGAGAGAGAGAAGGCTCTCGTTACCATTAACATGCTGTGATCTTGGAGTTTAAATACATCACCATGGGCATTCTTTACTAATGAACAAGTGAATATCAGGAATCACAATCGCAAAAGCTATTTCTAGCCTGGCTCTTCTTCTAATGGATGTTCAAATGATAAATGATGTGCACTATCAATCAGAGGCATATATTATGAAGTAAATTTTGCGTGAAAATTAATGTGAAGACTTGCCAGCGATTTTTCATCTCAGAATGTGTCACCGAGTGGAAGGCTCTTGGTTGCTATGCGAGAAGGATGCGCAGAGGAGCGGCGCTAACTCTGGGACCCCTTCACACACAGACACACACACACACACACACACACACACACACACACACACACACACACACACACACACACACACACACACACACACACACACACACACACCTATAAACCTTTTAAAATCATGTGAAAACAACGAAATTCTATTAATAATGTTAAGTTCAACCTAGGTAAATACAAACAGTAGGCATTAGTTAGGTTCGTCTCGTTAATTACATTGCCTGTCACTTTGGAACATAGCACATAACATTACGGCAACTGTAAAATGTAGGCTGAGAGAGAGAGAGAGAGAGAGAGAGAGAGAGAGAGAGAGAGAGAGAGAGAGAGAGAGAGAGAGAGAGAGAAGGCTCTGGTTACCATTAACATGCTGTAATCTTGGAGTTGAAATACATCACCCTGGGCATTCTTTACTAATGAACAAGTGAATATCAGGAAACACAAAGAAGAAGCATATCATGACCAAGTAAAGTGAAAAGTTTCCTAATCATAAACAATTGTAGAAAGTGGCATCATGGTAATAATTGTAGAAAGTGGTATCATCGTAATAATTGTAGAAAGTGGTATCATCGTAATAATTGTAGAAAGTGGCATCATCGTAATAATTGTAGAAAGTGGTATCATCGTAATAATTGTAGAAAGTGGTATCATCGTAATAATTGTAGAAAGTGGCATCATCGTAATAATTGTAGAAAGTGGTATCATCGTAATAATTGTAGAAAGTGGCATCATCGTAATAATTGTAGAAAGTGGTATCATCGTAATAATTGTAGAAAGTGGCATCATCGTAATAAATGTAGAAAGTGGCATCATCGTAATAATTGTAGAAAGTGGCATCATCGTAATAATTGTAGGAAGTGGCATCATCGTAATAATTGTAGAAAGTGGCATCATCGTAATAATTGTAGAAAGTGGCATCATCGTAATAATTGTAGAAAGTGGCATCATCGTAATAATTGTAGAAAGTGGCATCATCGTAATAATTGTAGGAAGTGGCATCATCGTAATAATTGTAGAAAGTGGCATCGTAATAAATGTAGAAAGTGGCATCATCGTAATAATTGTAGAAAGTGGCATCATCGTAATAATTGTAGGAAGTGGCATCATCGTAATAAATGTAGGAAGTGGCATCATCGTAATAATTGTAGGAAGTGGCATCATCGTAATAATTGTAGGAAGTGGCATCATCGTAATAATTGTAGGAAGTGGCATCATCGTAATAATTGTAGGAAGTGGTATCATCGTAATAAATGTAGAAAGTGGCATCATCGTAATAATTGTAGGAAGTGGCATCATCGTAATAATTGTAGGAAGTGGCATCGTAATAATTGTAGGAAGTGGCATCATCGTAATAATTGTAGGAAGTGGCATCGTAATAATTGTAGGAAGTGGTATCATCGTAATAAATGTAGAAAGTGGCATCATCGTAATAATTGTAGGAAGTGGCATCATCGTAATAATTGTAGGAAGTGGCATCGTAATAATTGTAGGAAGTGGCATCATCGTAATAAATGTAGGAAGTGGCATCATCGTAATAATTGTAGGAAGTGGCATCGTAATAATTAATAGTGTCATCGTAATAATGTAGGAAGTGGCATCATCGTAATAATTGTAGGAAGTGGCATCGTAATAATTGTAGGAAGTGGCATCATCGTAATAAATGTAGGAAGTGGCATCGTAATAATTGTAGGAAGTGGCATCATCGTAATAAATGTAGGAAGTGGCATCATCGTAATAATTGTAGGAAATGGCATCGTAATAATTGTAGGAAGTGGCATCATCGTAATAAATGTAGGAAGTGGCATCATCGTAATAAATGTAGGAAGTGGCATCATCGTAATAATTGTAGGAAGTGGTATCATCGTAATAAATGTAGAAAGTGGCATCATCGTAATAAATGTAGGAAGTGGCATCATCGTAATAATTGTAGGAAGTGGTATCATCGTAATAAATGTAGAAAGTGGCATCATCGTAATAATTGTAGAAAGTGGCATCATCGTAATAATTGTAGAAAGTGGCATCATCGTAATAATTGTAGAAAGTGGCATCATCGTAATAATTGTAGGAAGTGGCACATCATCGTAATTGATTTTTTTTTTTTTTTTCGTTTCCCTGTTACTTCATGTTTTGTCAGTGTGAATGTTGTCCACGTTTCCTTTATTCACAAGAGTGTACAGCCACCCAGAGGCTACCTCTCCCAACAGGCTACTTCCCCCTCTGTCCCTGTCCCTCAGTCTCCTCATGTGTCCCCAAACTTTCAAGGAACGAGGAAGCCAAACTTAGCCACGGTCCCACGCCGGTACCTTTGAAAGTCGCCCTGTCACCTGCAGCCGTTTGGTGAATACGTATCCCGGGCATTGATCCTCCCGCCGCCGTTAACCTGCCTCCAGAACACCGTTACGCCCGCGGGAGGCTCAGGATTAGCGGAGCTTCAGAGTTAAGCCAGCGGGCAGGAGGAGCCGTAACTAAAACTAACTCGGCGAAGGGAAGGAAACTTTCTCATCAAGGAATTTTGTGGTGCTATTAAAACTTCATAAATTGGTCATTAAAGTTATCATCATCTCTTGTCATTAACTATCGGAACCTCCGCTGCTATTCACGCTATCGAGGTCTGCGGCGCGTCTGTGAGTCTGCTCAGGTGTTGATGGGAAGGAGGGGAGGGGAAGGGGGCTGAGGCAGGAGCTGTTGTGTAGAGGAGAGCGGCGAGGCAAAGAGGTAGGGATGATGAAGGTGAAAGAGGGAAAGGTGGGGATAGTGAAAGAAAAGAAACTGTAGAAGAAGGTAATTTTTAGTATAGGCGAGGGGGGGAGGAGTAATGGGAGCAATGGGAGGAGTAATGGGAGGGGACATCTAGCTCATAATATAACCAGGCAGCTTAGAAGTAATTCTAGAGGAGTAACAGAGGACGGGCTAAGAATCTTCTATACTCACAGCAGGAGCCTCAGAAACAAGATAGACTTACTAAGGGGTGAAGCTTGTTCAGAAAATTTTGACATAATAGCGATCACTGAGACATGGATAGACTTTGCTAATAGAAATTTTAGGTCAGAATTTGAAATAACGGGTTATCAGATGTTTCACAAAGACAGAAGGGGCAGAAAGGGAGGTGGAGTTGCGCTATATGTTAAAGACTCACTTAAATGTTTAGTTAACAACTCAGTCAAAACTAACATGGATTCTGAATCAGTTTGGGTGGACGTTTACAAAGGGAAAGAAAACTAGGAGTTATATACAGGCCACCCAACCTTAACAGGCAGGACACGAGTATATTACTACAGGAGATTGGCAGGGCGAGTATGAGTAGAAATGTCTGCGTAATGGGGGACTTTAATTATAGGAATATAGACTGGGAAGATCTAGTGGGTGACCTGGAAGCCGAGGACTTTCTTGAAGTTATACAAGATAATTTCCTTAAGCAGGTAGTTACTGAGCCTACCAGAGGAGATAACATATTAGACTTAGTCCTAACCAATAATGGGAACTTGCTACGTGAGTTGGAGGTGGGCGGAGAGTTAGGAAATAGTGACCACAGAACGGTTCGTTTTAGGTTAGACTGGGCGGTAACTCGTGATCCAAACCCAGTGTTAGTGCCAGATTTTAGAAAAGCAAACTACGAGGGGCTTCGAAGACATCTTGAAGGGGTAAACTGGGATAATTTAGGGATTCATGAGGGCCAGAACTGCGGATTGGAGAGCCAGGAGAACCAGGTAGAAATGTCTTACAATAATTTAGTTAGAGTAATAGTAGAGGGGCAAGAACAGCATATACCACAGCGAACACTTAGAAAAGAAAACAATGATCCTAAGTGGATGACTCGTGGACTAAAACACGAGATTGGGTTAAAGAAGGGAATTTATCAGAAAATAAAGAATGGGAAACACATCTCAGGGGCCGGTACGTCGAACTATCTAGATTAGTTAAGAAAAACACCAGGATAGCAAAAAAGAACTATGAGATCAAAGTAGCAAATGAGGCGAAAAGTAATCCTAAGGGCTTCTTTCAGATGTATAGAACAAAAACACGGGAGAAAATTGGACCGCTGAAATCAAACACAGGGGAGCTAGTAGAAAATTACGAAAATATGAGCACATTGTTGAACGACTACTTCCTTTCAGTATTCACACAGGAGGATCGAACGACTATACCGGAAAGAGTTCAGGTGTACGAGGGCGGGGATGGCGATAAATTGAGGGATATAATCATTACCAGGCAAGTAGTTCAGGATGAGATAGATAAGCTTAAGAAGAACAAGTCGCCAGGTCCTGACGGGATATTTCCGAGGGTATTAAAGGAGCTAGGTGATATAATCAGTGACCCACTAACCGACATCTTTAAGATGTCGGTTAATACTGGCTATGTGCCGAGCCTATGGAAAGTAGCTAATGTGACGCCGATTTTTAAAAAGGGGGACAGGTCAGTTGCTTCAAACTATCGCCCAATTAGCTTAACATCGGTTATAGGGAAGATGCTGGAGTCCATAATAGCCAGGAACATTCGGGAGCATTTAGAGAAACATAGCTTAATTCACGACTCGCAGCATGGGTTCACAAAAGGTAGGTCATGCCTCACCAATCTCTTGTCCTTCTACAATAAAGTATTTGAGGCGGTTGACAGAGATGAAAATTATGATGTAATCTATCTTGATTTTAGTAAAGCGTTTGACAAAGTTCCTCACCAACGACTGTTGCTTAAATTACAGGCTCACGGAGTAGAGGGTAAAGTTTTGAACTGGGTCAAGGCGTGGCTTAGCAATAGGAAGCAAAGAGTGCAAATCAATGGTAAAAAGATCTGACTGGGGATGTGTTACGAGTGGGGTCCCACAAGGTTCGGTATTAGGTCCACTTTTGTTTATTATTTATATCAATGACTTAGACACAGGAATTAGTAGTGATGTTAGTAAATTTGCAGATGATACCAAGATCGGTAGAGTAATTGAGTCGGATCAGGACGCTAGTATTCTCCAAGGTGAACTCAACAGATTATATGACTGGGCGGATAAATGGCAGATGGAGTTCAATGTAGGGAAGTGCAGTATTCTGAGTGTAGGTAGGAACAACCCCTCACATAACTATTGCTTAAATGACACTCTCATAAGTAGGTCTGGGTGAGAGGATTTAGGGTCTTAGTGAGCTCTGATCTCCGTCCAAGGGCACAATGCATTCAAGCTAGAAATCGAGCTAATAGGGTACTGGGATTTATTTCAAGGAGCGTAAGCAACAGAAGCCCTGAAGTCTTCCTCAAACTATATTTAGCATTAGTTAGACCTCATCTTGACTATGCGGTTCAGTTCTGGTCACCCTACTATAGAATGGATATCAAAATGTTAGAATCGGTGCAGAGGAGGATGACTAAGATGATTCAGGGGTTGAGAAACTTGCCATACGAGGAAAGACTCAAACAGTTAAACTTGCATTCTCTAGAAAGGCGAAGGGTGCGTGGAGACATGATCGAGGTTTATAAATGGATGAAGGGCTTTAATAAGGGAGACATTCATAAGGTTTTGTTGGTAAGAGAACCGGGTAGGACACGAAGTAACGGGTTTAAACTGGATAAATTCAGATTCTACAGGGACATAGGCAAAAATTGGTTTACTAATAGGGTGGTGGATGAGTGGAATAGGCTTAGCAGTCATGTGGTGAGTGCCAATACAATTGTCACATTCAAAAATAGACTAGATAAATTCATGGACAGCGATATTAGGTGGGGTTAGATACACGGGAGCTTAGGGTCAAAGGAGCTGCCTCGTACAGGCCTACCGGCCTCTTGCAGACTCCTGCGTTCTTATGTTATGTTCTTATGTTCTTATGTAATAGTGGAGAGAAGTTGTGTCAGCAGGATAGGGTAAAGAAAGATAGGTAGCGAAGGAAGAGAAAGGGAAGGTGACGAGGAAAGGGGACAGTGCTGTGGCGGCCTTCGCCACAAACCCAATCACACTAGATCCAAGGCGGCCGACAGTGAATGCTCACGAGGCGGTGAGTGGCAGCCACGCTGGTAGCTGGGTGGCTGTGGAACTGATGTTTGATCCTGTAGCGCCCTATATATAGTGTGTCTTTCACTAATAAATCAGTTGTTGTCAGACCATCACAGTGTTTGGTTCTTCAAAGGAACACAAAGGAACACAAAGGAAGATCAAACAAAAGCAGACCTGCTGGTCCTTACGAGGCTGTTTGTGACAAGCTACACTAACTATCTAATCAAAGGTGGAAGATGAAGGACACCAAAGGCGAAGGCTCCTCCCCACCCCCCATCCCTCCAGCCAAAGCTGGCAGGAAAGGAAAAAGAACCATGCAGCATGGAAAAACTGCATGGAAATTATGTAGGAAAGAGGAAAGAACTCCCATTACTGCTACCACTAACCGGGCGATAAAAGCGGACAAGGACACCAGTATTCGAAAGAACTTAATGTTATTACGGCAATGAGTAATATCTTAGTTGCTGGTTGAATTCAAAATACTTGTCTAATCTATTCTTGAAGGCCGTAACTGTTGTACTATCAACGACATCACAGGGTAGAGAGTTCCAAACATTAACAACTCGATTGGAGAAGAAGTGTTTAGCTTCGTGCGACGAGAATCTTTTACCACTTATCTTCAAATTGTGATTTCTTCTTGTTCTATTTGATCGATCAATTGTAATCTTCCGCATTAATATCACTGAATCCTTTAAACATTTTAAACACTTCTATTAGATCGCCTCGCATTCTTCGTTTTGATAGGCTTAATAAATTTACTTCTCTAAGCCTTTATTCATATGATAAATTTCTCAACCTAGGAATCATCTTTGTTACTCTTCGTTGAACCCGTTCCAACTTTTCCATGTCTTTTCTGTAACAGGGAGACCAAAACTGTACACAGTACTCTAGACAGGGTCGAACCAACGAATTATACAATTTTAATATTACTTTTTCCGATTTATTATTAAAGACTCGTCCGATGAAGCCAACCAATTTGTTTGCAGTTTTAACTACCTCTGAACAATGCTGACCGGTCTTTAAATCGCTTGATATAGTGATTCCAAGATCCTTTTCTTTACTTACTGCAGAAAGTTGTTGGCCATTCATTACGTACCGAACGCGATTGTTATTTTTTTCCGATGTGCAACACTTTACATTTGTCAACGTTAAATTTCATTTGCCATTGATTGGCCCAACGTGCAAGTCGATCTAGATCTGATTGTAAGGCTTCTTCGTCGAGTGTCGCAGTTACTTTACTTGCAATTTTTGTGTCATCAGCAAATTTTGATACTTTGCAAGTGAGCCCATCATCGATATCATTAACATAAATTAAGAAGAGCATGGGGCGAAGCACTGATCCTTGAGGTACGTCGCTTCTGACATCGAGCCAGTTAGATGTAACACCGTTTAGAACTACTCTCTGTTTCCGCTCAGAGCCAGTCCACAAGCCAATTTTGAATGTTACCCGAGATACCGTGCGCCAATAGTTTGCTGAGCAATCTTCCCTGAACTAAGAAATTAGACTGCCTGAAGTAGCACCCGCTAAATTGGTGACACTCGGAGTGACGCAAGCTGCTCCCTCGCCTCTCGACACAATGGACACGCCCTCCATCAACTCTCCGTCCACCACTCCCGCAGACCCCCACCCAGCCGCAGCCGCACAGGTCAAGCTACCGACCTTCTCTACGATCGACGCACATACTTGGTTCCGGCGACCAGAGGTGCAATTCCGCCTCAAAAGAGTGAGCAGCCCAACCTCACGGGCAGACCACGTCTTAGCAGCTCTCCCAGACGAACTTTTTCCACGCATCTCGGAATGGTTGGAAGCCAAGGGCGACGCCGCCATCGAATACGACGACCTGAAAACCTACCTACTTCAGCGTTTTACGCCTTCCCCAGCAGCGCGAGTGTCACAGCTCCTCCAGCTCTCACAACAACACCTTGGCGACCAGATTCCTTCCGATACCATCCTCGAGATGAGGGCACTGGCAAGACGTAATAATTGTAGAAAGTGGCATCGTCGTAATAATTGTAGGAAGTGGCATCGTAATAATTGTAGGAAGTGGCATCGTAATAATTGTAGAAAGTGGTATCATCGTAATAATTGTAGGAAGTGGCATCGTAATAATTGTAGAAAGTGGCATCGTAATAATTGTAGAAAGTGGTATCATCGTAATAATTGTAGAAAGTGGTATCATCGTAATAATTGTAGAAAGTGGCATCATCGTAATAATTGTAGAAAGTGGTATCATCGTAATAATTGTAGAAAGTGGCATCATCGTAATAATTGTAGAAAGTGGTATCATCGTAATAATTGTAGAAAGTGGCATCATCGTAATAATTGTAGAAAGTGGTATCATCGTAATAATTGTAGAAAGTGGCTTCGGGCACCGTGGCTCCTCCGCCTCCCCGAATCTATCCTCGCTGCCATTCCCAACGCGGAGAAAATCGACGAGGATGACCTACATCAACAAGTAGACCGCCTAGTCGATGCACTCACGGCTTCAACCCACTGCATCAACGCCGTGCCTTCCGACACCCCACCATCGTTCCAGGATGACGAGGTCGACATCGCAGCAGCACACCGCCTACCACAGCGAATCCGACAAGCACCAGCGAAACAGTACCACATCCCGCGGCCACGATCAAACCACCAAGGGACCAAGAAGTTCACGGAGCAGCTCTACTACTACCACGCCAAATTCGGCCCCAAGGCAAGAACCTGCCAACCAGGATGCTCGTGGCCAAAAAACGAGTAGGGCGGCCGCCGTGCATCGCGGCGGCCCCCACCGGTGTTAACGCTTTCTTCTTCTCCGATCCTGCAACGGGGGTGCGTTTCTTTGTCGACACTGGCGCTACCACTTCCACAGCCAGTCAGCTACCAGCGTGGTTGCCACTCCGCGTCTCGTGAGCATTCGCTGTCTGCCACCTTGGATCTAGCGCAAAGACTCCCGTCCCGCGCCTCGTGATTGGGTTTGTGGTGAAGGCCGCCACAGTGCTCTGAGTAGACAATGAAGAGAACGAGGTATAGGCAAAAGAAGAAAAAGAAACTAGTGATTGGACAGACAAGGGAAGTATGAAAAATCCAATGCGCAGATAGAGGCGAGGTTGTGGAGGCGCCGACGGTGTAGTGTGGAGGATGTGAGGCTTTGGATGAGGGTATAAAGGGGAGGGCTGGTAGTGAGGAAGGGAGTACCGGAGTCCGCGCCAATCAGGTAAGGTCAGAGGAGGAAGTTCTTTCATTGTTTTGGGCGCTGCGTCCGTCGACTTTAAACTTTGATGCAACGTTTTCCTGAAGAAGCGAGGGAGGAAAGGATGAAAGAAGATTTGATAAGAAATCACGAAAAGGAAACAAAACGAAAATCGTATATAAAGCTCTAGGGCGAAAAGAAAGAGAGGGAAAAAGTCCGCTATTGCACTGCTTCCGCAGAATACACTAAGAAGTTACGAAAAAGGGCAGCGTTTTGTTAGAGGGTCTTGATACTCCCTTTCTGAAAACGCTCAAGTCGCAAGAAGAGAATAAATACAAACGAAAGTAGGTTATTCAAGAGTATACCAGGAAAAGAGATTAAATGATGAGGATTTTGGCTAACTATTGGAATCGAAATCTGTTTAACACAGAGGTGATCTAAAGAAGAAAATCTTGTGCAACGAGACCTCGGGAGTGGAAGAGTCATGCAGTTATCAAGTTCAAGATGGCAGTTAGCATGAAAGTATTGATAATAATAATAGATAGAAAGGAAAGTAGCATTACTGCGGAATTAAAGTTGTAGATGACAGTCAGTAGAAGGGGAGCTGATGAGACGAGAAGCCTTTGACTCTTTTCTGCCCAAAGGAATGATGTTGGTGGAGCCCTCTCCCCCAACGATCAGTGTTGAAGATATACACTTACAAGTAGAACACATAAAAAAAAACCCGCTGAGGAAACCGGAAACTACGGAACATTTTATCATACTCCCCAAGAAGCCACAGACAGCCGCAGAGAACTGTCGTCACACTTGAGAGGACTCAGCAGGCGTCCGATGTTTACTGCTGTTCTGTTATCAAGGTAAATCAGTTTGCATAACTGAAAACACCGCCGCGCACGAGCCTTGAGGGCAGACGTCACATCTAACCTCTGATGTATAAAGTAGATGCATTTTTTTTATATTTCAGGAGACATTATTTTCTTTTCTTTAACATAATACTTTTTTACCCATAATGATATATGGCCTTCTGCATCTCGACTGAATCGTATTTTATGTTTCTATTTAGTATTGCTCATCAGGGTTGCTGCATAACACAGATAATATTGTGACAAGACACTTGCATTACAGGAACTGGGAACTACGAACCTTACATTCACTGAAAAAAGGTTAGTCATAAATGCAGTTATTGAGTGTCATGTAATACCTCCTCTTCACTCTGTTACGTGCATATGACATTAAGAGCCTGGCATCATGTTGTGTTAATTCCCTTTTTCATGCAGCATGGCTGGATGAGGACACTTCGTTCTTCTGTGTCAGTATCATCAGTTGAACTTGTGTGTGCATTACCGTCCGCGTACATTATCTGCTTCCCTCTGCTTTCGGGTTACTGAAGCTAATTAAGGCCCGTTCACACTGCGGCTGTAATGGGACGTGTTCTGACGCAAACTGCCCACAGGGCGACGAAGGGTGACACAAACTGCTCGACAGGAATAACTGCGATGGAAAGAAAACATTGCCTCGTCTGCCTGAACCCTGTAGAGTCAAGTTGCCTTTTCCCGACAATGATGAACACGAGCAGAAACTGTTCAGCGATATATGTTTTACGGAACAAAAATACTGAATAGGCATACATGAAGAGTCTCCTTACCCCTTTTCACGGGTAGTGGAAAGCAGTGTAAAAAGAAATATGCCAGTCTAATGCTGTGTTGATATCATTTGCACCATGAAAGCTTCCATCTTGCTTGAAAAAAAGGTATACGAACATATATGGTTTTACTTTATCAGATAAATTATTCAGGAGGTGGCTGAAGGAGAGGCGGTGGCTGAATGGATAGCGTGACGGCCCCGCGTTCAGGAGGACGCGAGTTCAATCCCCGACCGGTGCCACCAAGCTGGGATTTTTCAGCCGCCGCCGAGTGGCTTAAAACTACCCACATGCTGTCCAGAAGACCACCTATCAACCCGGACTCTAGATTCTAGGATTAAAGATGAGCTCCGGGAGGGCAGCATGAGCCAATGCAAGATGGCGCCACTATAAACACTCGCCTGCGCCAGAACGGGCTGGGCCGACCATCAGGCCCCGCCGGGAAGAAGCCTTGGACCGACCATCAGGAATTCAGGATCCACCGGGAAGAAGCCTACCGGCGCAATAGGCCACGACGTATAACAAAAAAGAAAAACAGGAAGCACATGAATCTAACATGGAGAAGGTACACTTGTCTTTCAATACTGTTTAGGTTTTAACTTTTTTAAGTACTAAAGGATTCATACTATCCACAAACAGAATGCATTTTGGGTACGTGTGTGTGTGTGTGTGTGTGTGTGTGTGTGTGTGTGTGTGTGTGTGTGTGTGTGAGTGATAATAAAAAAGTAATACTATTTATAGTAATAATGATAATAATAATAATAATAATAATAATAATAATAATAATAATAATAATAATAGTAATAATATATGATAATGATAATAATAATGCTAATAATAAAGATAATAATAATAATAATAATAATAATAATAATAATAATAATAATAATAATAATAATAATAATAATAATTATCATTATAATAATGATAATATAATAATAATAATAATAATAATAATAATAATAATAATAATAATAATAATAATAATAATAATAATAATAACAAAAATAATAATAAATGATATTGCTTGCTAGCCTTTCGGAAAAAAAAATCAGATTTATTTTTTTCACTAGGTGGTTATTTATTTATTTCAGATTATATTCGAAATTATTCCCAGCAATATCTGAACCCAATTAATCTCGGTGCTCACTTGTATGCATCCAACTCGTATTGCAAGTGGCCCACTGGTACTAGGCAGGTCCACTGTATTTTGATCCGGTGCCTAATGCCTACCTGCCTCTCCTCACTGCCGGCCACCAAACATGCCATTCCGATGTCCGCCGCGGTGCCGCACATCACCTGAACACTAGTCATAATACTTAAATGCGAAACCTCTGTCCAAGACATGGCGGAGAAGAAAATATTGAAAAAAATAATAATTACTTCAGAAAATCCGCGGTGTGATGGTTATTCGTTAGAAAATACGGAATAATATATGAAATGAATTAAGAAAATACATACGTGGTCAGCCAGCACATGCAATGAAATATATCACGAGTAGATATTCGTTGCGAATTAATTAATTACCAACCAGTCATATATTCGCTCTATAAATAATAATGTGGGAGAGAGAGAGATTCATTCATAATTGATACATGCTTACATACATAGAGACTGACAGACAGACAGGTAGACATACAGATACTCTAATAAAAATGATAAGATTTTTTCGTCATTGAGGACAGAAATAAGGTTGACGGGCTATTAAGAGTAATATCAGAAGGTGAGGTGATGACTGGATGAGGTGATGGCGGGGTGTAGTGATGGCTGGGTGTGGTGGTGGCTGGGTGTGGTGATGGCTGGGTGTGGTGATGGCTGGGTGTGGTGATGGCTGGGTGTGGTGATGGCTGGGTGTGGTGATGGCTGGGTGTGGTGGTGGCTGGGTGTGGTGATGGCTGGGTGTGGTGATGGCTGGGTGTGGTGATGGCTGGGTGTGGTGATGGCTGGGTGTGGTGGTGGCTGGGTGTGGTGATGGCTGGGTGTGGTGATGGCTGGGTGTGGTGATGGCTGGGTGTGGTGATGGCTGGGTGTGGTGATGGCTGGGTGTGGTGATGGCTGGGTGTGGTGGCTGGGTGTGGTGGTGGCTGGGTGTGGTGGTGGCTGGGTGTGGTGATGGCTGGGTGTGGTGATGGCTGGGTGTGGTGGTGGCTGGGTGTGGTGATGGCTGGGTGTGGTGATGGCTGGGTGTGGTGATGGCTGGGTGTGGTGGTGGCTGGGTGTGGTGGTGGCTGGGTGTGGTGATGGCTGGGTGTGGTGATGGCTGGGTGTGGTGATGGCTGGGTGTGGTGGTGGCTGGGTGTGGTGGTGGCTGGGTGTGGTGATGGCTGGGTGTGGTGGTGGCTGGGTGTGGTGATGGCTGGGTGTGGTGATGGCTGGGTGTGGTGGTGGCTGGGTGTGGTGGTGGCTGGGTGTGGTGATGGCTGGGTGTGGTGGTGGCTGGGTGTGGTGATGGCTGGGTGTGGTGGTGGCTGGGTGTGGTGATGGCCGGGTGTGGTCGTGGCTGGGTGTGGTCGTGGCTGGGTGTGGTGGTGGCTGGGTGTGGTGGTGGCTGGGTGTGGTGATGGCTGGGTGTGGTGGTGGCTGGGTGTGGTGATGGCTGGGTGTGGTGATGTCTGGGTGTGGTGGCTGGGTGTGGGTGTGGCTGGGTGTGGTGATGGCTGGGTGTGGTGGTGGCTGGGTGTGGTGGTGGCTGGGTGTGGTGATGGCTGGGTGTGGTGATGGCTGGGTGTGGTGGTGGCTGGGTGTGGTGATGGCTGGGTGTGGTCGTGGCTGGGTGTGGTGATGGCTGGGTGTGGTGATGGCTGGGTGTGGTGATGGCTGGGTGTGGTGGTGGCTGGGTGTGGTCATGGCTGGGTGTGGTGGTGGCTGGGTGTTGTCATGGCTGGGTGTGGTGGTGGCTGGGTGTGGTGGTGGCTGGGTGTGGTGGTGGCTGGGTGTGGTGGTGGCTGGGTGTGGTGGTGGCTGGGTGTGGTGATGGCTGGGTGTGGTGGTGGCTGGGTGTGGTCGTGGCTGGGTGTTGTCATGGCTGGGTGTGGTGGTGGATGGGTGTGGTGGTGGCTGGGTGTGGTGGTGGCTGGGTGTGGTGATGGCTGGGTGTGGTGATGGCTGGGTGTGGTGGTGGCTGGGTGTGGTCGTGGCTGGGTGTGGTCGTGGCTGGGTGTGGTGGTGGCTGGGTGTGGTGATGGCTGGGTGTGGTGGTGGCTGGGTGTGGTGGTGGCTGGGTGTGGTGGTGGCTGGGTGTGGTCGTGGCTGGGTGTTGTCATGGCTAGGTGTGGTTATGGCTGAGTGTGATGGTGGCTGGGTGTGGTCATGGCTAGGTGTGGTCATAGCTTGGTATGGTGATGGCTAGGTGTGGTGGTGGCTGAGTGTTGTGGTGGCTGGGTGTGGTCATGGCTGTGTGTGGTCATGGCTGGGTACGGTGGTGGCTGGGTGTGGTCATGACTGGGTGTGGTGGTGACTGGGTGTGGTCATGACTGGGTGTGGTAGTGGCTGGTGCGGTCATGACTGGGTGTGGTGGTGGCTGGGTGTGGTCATGGTTTGGTATGGTGGTAGCTGGGTGTAGTGATGACTGGGTGTGGTCATGACTGAGTGTGGTGGTTGCTAGGTGTGGTCATGGCTGGGTGTAGTGATGGCTGGGTGTAGAGTTGGCTGGATGTTGTGGAGGGTTGGTGTGGTGGAGGCTGGGTGTGGGGGAGGATGGGTGTGGTAGTGGCTGGGTGTGGTAATGACTGGGTGTTGGGTACACCAGTGTAGTATTATTTAAAAAAAAATGACAAAGAACGAAATTCATGTGTATTTCTTTTGGTAGTATCGGACGTACCGAGTAAGTGCGAAAGGAGGTAAATTTCATGTAAATATGCAAATGATTGTTTCGTGCCAATGCATTTCAGATTGCAAGTAGGTATTTAGTTTGTAAAAGTGTGTAGCAAGTAAGAGTTTGGCGTGCAAATATTTAGCGAACCTGATATGTATAAAAAGAAATGCAAGCCAGCCTATCGATTTCCTTCGTCGTTTTTGTATGTAATTTTGCAACTGCAGTGATGTTTTCATAATGCTTAATGCAGCTAAGATGACGACTCTTTCCATAGTGTCCATCGGTTTTAGGTTGAGTTTTAAGCATGCAGTAACACTCAGCCTGTCCAAATGTCCATCCTCACATGTTTGTGAATAAACGAATGAAAATTCCTTCGGTAACGAGTTAAAAGCGAGTTCATGAAGCTTCCCTCTCTCGTTCTAAGATATTTCACACACCAAATTCGTAGAGGTCAGGAGGTTTTACGCGACGCTGCTATGAGGATATTCACGTATTCCTCTCACTTTTACCTCACGAAGACTCCGACGAACTCAGGTCATCTGCTCAGTCGTGATATCTTAAAGTGCTCTGGAAATTCGCTCGCCTGGGTAGAGGAGTGCCACTTGGACACAGCTGCCGAGCTTCCGGTGGCGCTGCTGGAATGTTCCGTGAAGGGCAGCAGAATCAGACATCGGTGCTCAATACTTAGAGGGTTGCTGGGCCATCTTCACCATTTCCTTTACAGCCTAACACTCGCTTCCACTCCCTTGAAACATTTTCCGTTTTACTCGTGTCATTTCACTCCTTCCTCTCAGCAGTCTACCCCTCGTCGTAACACATCTTTCTCTTCTCTACACTCAGTCTTAAGCATCAGGCCCCCAATGGTTCTCCTCCTCTCACCAGATTGTAGCAGAGTGGTGGCTGGTCGTGGTGGTGGGGGCGGCGGTGGTGGGCGTGTGGAGGGTGGGGAGGGCGGAGAAAGGCTGAAGAAGCGGCGTCCTTGGTGCCTGCCGTCTCGCATAAATTTTTATGAGATGATGATGGAGACGGAAATAACTCATGGATTTACCTCTTGTATATTCGGCCAGAGAGAGAGAGAGAGAGAGAGAGAGAGAGAGAGAGAGAGAGAGAGAGAGAGAGAGAGAGAGAGAGAGAGAGAGAGAGAGAGAGAGAGAGAGAGAGAGAGAGAGAGAGAGAGAGAGAGAGAGAGAGAGAGAGAGAGAGAGAGAGAGAGAGAGAGAGAGAGAGAGAGAGAGAGAGAGAGAGAGAGAGAGAGAGAGAGAACGGGTTCGATTCCTGGCACAAGTGGTTTGTTGAGATGTTTTTCTGTCGGTTAAAGACAGTTCCTTGATATATAGATATATATATATATATATATATATATATATATATATATATATATATATATATATATATATATATATATATATATATATATATATATATATATATATATAATTTCAAATGAATATAAATGAACCATCCATAGATTTGATATGTGAATTCAAGGATCTTTATCCTGTGTAGTATTAATTTTTTCAGGTGGTTTTCCAACTTTGCTCGTATCTCATTACATAATATTAGGAAGACATCTGTAAGTCCATATTGTTCCGAAACAAGAGGGGAGATGAATTAACGTGTAGTTTATGCCATCTGTCTATGTTTTTTTCTTTTTTTGTGTGCTTCTTGTAGCACTGGTAGGCTTTCTTGAGGGCCTTTTGGTCGGCCCCAGCCCGTTAGTGGCGCAGGCTAATTTATTTATAGTGGCTGCCGTGACGTAGAGCGCTTGCTCGGTCCATGCTGCCCCCCATGCTCCTTTTGACCGAAGTCGCTGAAGTTGAGGTTTCTTGAAGATCCAGACAGCATGTGGATAATCTTCCGCATGATGACTTGAAAAATCAGCGTGTTTCAGTGGAGACTCGAACCTAGTTCACGCTAGGTCCTCGAAATCACCACGCCCGCACGTTAACCACTCGGAAGTGTTGATTGGCCGGTGATCAGGGGCGTGGGGAGTGTTGGGTGGCCGGTGATCAGGGGCGTGGGGAGTGTTGGGTGGCCGGTGATCAGGGGCTTGGGGAGTGTTGGGTGGCCGGTGATCAGGGGCGTGAAGTCTATTGGGTGGCCTATAATCAGGGGCGAGGTGTATGTTCAGTGGCTGGTGGTCAGGGGCGCCGACGAGTGTGTGGGTGGCCGGTGATTAGGGGCGAGGAGTTTGTTGGGTATGCCGTGGTCAGGGGCTTGGCAGTGGTCGGTGGTCAGGAGCGTGGGGAGTGTTGGGTGGCTGTTGGTCAGGGGCGTGGGGTGTGTTGGGTGGCCGTTGGTCAGGGGCGTAGGGTGTGTTGGGTGGCCGTTGGTCAGGGGCGTGGGGTGTGTTGGGTGGCCGTTGGTCAGGGGCGTGGGGTGTGTTGGGTGGCCGGTGATCAAGGGCTCTGCGTGGCTGGTGATCAAAGGGGTGGGGTGTGCTGCGTGGCCAGTGATCAGGGGCGTGAGGTGTGTTTGGTGGCCGGTGATCAGGGGCGTGGGGTGTGTTTGGTGGCCGGTGATCAGGGGCGTGGGGTGTGTTATGTGGCCGGTGATCAGGGGCGTGGGGAGTGTTGGGTGGCCGGTGATCAGGGGCGTGGGGAGTGTTGGGTGGCCGGTGATCAGGGGCGTGGGGTGTGTTATGTGGCCGGTGATCAGGGGCGTGGGGAGTGTTTGGTGGCCGGTGATCAGGGGCGTGGGGAGTGTTGGGTGGCCGGTGATCAGGGGCGTGGGGTGTGTTATGTGGCCGGTGATCAGGAGCGTGGGGTGTGTTTGGTGGCCGGTGATCAGGGGCGTGGGGTGTGTTTGGTGGCCGGTGATCAGGGGCGTGGGGGGTGTTTGGTGGCCGGCGATCAGGGGCGTGGGGTGTGTTTGGTGGCCGGTGATCAGGGGCGTGGGGTGTGTTTGGTGGCCGCTGATCAAAGGCGTGGGATGTGCTGCGTGGCCGGCGATCAGGGGCGTAGGGTGTGTTTGGTGGCCGGTGATCAGGGGCGTGGGGTGTGTTTGGTGGCCAGTGATCAGGGGCGTGGGGTGTGTTTGGTGGCCGGTGATCAGGGGCGTGGGATGTGTTTGGTGGCCAGTGATCAGGGGCGTGGGGTGTGTTTGGTGGCCGGTGATCAGGGGCGTGGGTGTGCTTGGTGGCCGGTGATCAGGGGCGTGGGTGTGTTTGATGGCCGGTGATCAGGGGCGTGGGTGTGTTTGGTGGCCGGTGATCAAGGGCGTGGGGTGTGTTTGGTGGCCAGTGATCAGGGGCGTGGGGTGTGTTTGGTGGCCGGTGATCAGGGCCGTGGGGTGTGTTTGGTGGCCAGTGATCAGGGGCGTGGGGTGTGTTTGGTGGCCGGTGATCAGGGCCGTGGGGTGTTTGGTGGCCAGTGATCAGGGGCGCGGGGTGTGTTTGGTGGCAGGTGATCAGGAGCGTGGGTGTGTTTGGTGGCCGGTGATCAGGGGCGTGGGTGTGTTTGGTGGCCGATGATCAGGGGCGTGTGTGTGTTTGGTGGCCGGTGATCAGGGGCGTGGGTGTGTTTGGTGGCCGGTGATCAGGAGCGTGGGTGTGTTTGGTGGTCGGTGATCTGGGGCGTGGGGAGTGTTGGGTGGCAGGTGATCAGGGGCGTGAGGAGTGCTGGGTGGCCGGTGATCAGGGGCGTAGGGAGTGTTGGGTGGCCGGTGATCAGGGGCGTGGGTTGTGTTTGGTGGCCGGTGATCAGGGGCGTGGGGAGTGTTGGGAGGCCGGTGATCAGGGGCGTGGGGTGTGTTATGTGGCCGGTGATCAGGGGCGTGGGTGTGTTGGGTGGCCGGTGATCAGGGGCGTGGGGAGTATTGTTTGGCCGGTGATCAGGGGCGTGGGAGTGTTGAGTGTGGGGAGTGTTGGGTGGTCGGTGATCAGGGGTATGGGGTGTGTTATGTGGCCGGTGATCAGAGGCGTGGGGAGTGTTGGGTGGCTGGTGATCAGGGGTGTGGGAGTGTTGGGTGGCCGGTGATTAAGTTGCGTGGGTGTGTTGGGTGGCCGGTGATCAGGGGCGTGGGGAGTGCTGGATGGCTGATGATCAGGGGCGTGGGTGTGTTGGGTGGCCATGTGATCAGGGGCGTGGGTGTGTTGGATGGCCTGTGATCAGGGGCGTGGGGTGTGTTTGGTGGCCGGTGATCAGGGCCGTGGGGTGTGTTTGGTGGCCAGTGATCAGGGGCGTGGGGTGTGTTTGGTGGCCGGTGATCAAGGGCGTGGGGTGTGTTTGGTGGCTAGTGATCAGGGGCGTGGGGTGTGTTTGGTGGCCGGTGATCAGGGGCGTGGGTGTGTTTGGTGGCCGGTGATCAGGGGCGTGGGTGTGTTTGGTGGCCGATGATCAGGGGCGTGGGTGTGTTTGGTGGCCGGTGATCAGGGGCGTGGGTGTGTTTGGTAGCCGGTGATCAGGAGCGTGGGTGTGTTTGGTGGTCGGTGATCTGGGGCGTGGGGAGTGTTGGGTGGCAGGTGATCAGGGGCGTCAGGAGTGCTGGGTGGCCGGTGATCATGGGCGTGGGGAGTGTTGGGTGGCCGGTGATCAGGGGTGTGGGGAGTATTGGGTGGCCGGTGATCAGGGGCGTGGGGAGTGTTGGGTGGCCGGTGATCAGGGGCGTGGGGAGTGTTGGGTGGCCGGTGATCAGGGGCGTGGGTTGTGTTTGGTGGCCGGTGATCAGGGGCGTGGGGTGTGTTTGGTGGCCGGTGATCAGGGGCGTGGGGAGTGTTGGGTGGCCGGTGATCAGGAGCGTGGGAGTGTTGAGTGGCCGGTGATCAGGGGCGTGGGGAGTGTTGGGTAGCCGGTGATCAGGGGCGTGGGAGTGTTGGGTGTGGGGAGTGTTGGGTGGTCGGTGATCAGGGGCATGGGGTGTGTTATGTGGCCGGTGATCAGGGGCGTGGGGAGTGTTGGGAGGCTGGTGATCAGGGGCGTGGGAGTGTTGGGTGGCCGGTGATCAAGTTGCGTGGGTGTGTTCGGTGGCCGGTGATCAGGGGCGTGGGGAGTGTTGGGTGGCTGATGATCAGGGGCGTGGGTGTGTTGGGTGGCTGATGATCAGGGGCGTGGGGAGTGTTGGGTGGGTGCGGACCAGGGGCGTGTGTGTTTTTGGTGGGGGGGCGGTGATCAGGGGCGTGGGTGTGTTGGGTGGCCAGTGATCAGGGGCGTGGGGTGTGTTATATGTCCGGTGATCAGGGGCGTGGGAAGTGTTGGGTGGCCGGTGATCAGGGGCGTGGGGAGTGTTGGGTGGCCGGTGATCAGGGGCGTGGGGAGTGTTGGGTGGCCGGTGATCAGGGGCGTGAGGAGTGTTGGGTGGCCGGTAATCAGGGGCGTGGGGTGTGTTGGGTGGCCGGTGATCAGGTTCGTGGGGAGTGTTGGGTGGCCGGTGATCAGGGGCGTGGGGAGTGTTGGGTGGCCGGTGATCAGGGGCGTGGGGAGTGTTGGGTGGCCGGTGATCAGGGGCGTGGGGAGTGTTGGGTGGCCGGTGATCAGGGGCGTGGGGAGTATTGGGTGGCTGGTGATCAGGGGCGTGGGGAGTGTTGGGTGGCCGGTGATCAGGGGCGTGGGGAGTGTTGGGTGGCCGGTGATCAGGGGCGTGGGGAGTGTTGGGTGGCCGGTGATCAGGGGCGTGGGGAGTGTTGGGTGGCTGGTGATCAGGGGCGTGGGGTGTTGGGTGGCCGGTGATCAGGTGCGTGGGGAGTGTTGGGTGGCCGGTGATCAGGGGCGTGGGGAGTGTTGGGTGGCCGGTGATCAGGGCGTGGGGAGTGTTGGGTGGCCGGTGATCAGGGGCGTGGGAGTGTTGGGTGGCAGGTTATCAGGGGCGTGGGGCGTGTTGGGTGGCCGGTGATCAGGAGCGTGGGGAGTGTTGGGTGGCTGGTGATCAGGGGCGTGGGGAGTGTTGGGTGGCCGGTGATCAGGGGCGTGGGGAGTGTTGGGTGGCTGGTGATCAGGGGCGTGGGGAGTGTTGGATGGCTGGTGATCAGGGGCGTGGGGAGTATTAGGTGGCCGTTGATCAGGGGCGTGGGGAGTGTTGGGTGGCCGGTGATCAGAGGCGTGCGGAGTGTTGGGTGGCTGGTGATCAGGGGCGTGGGGAGTGTTGGGTGGCTGGTGATCAGGGGCGTGGGGAGTGTTGGGTGGCCGGTGATCAGGGGCGTGGGGAGTGTTGGGTGGCCGGTGATCAGGGGCGTGGGGAGTGTTGGGTGGCCGGTGATCAGGGGCGTAGGGAGTGTTGGGTGGCTGGTGATCAGGGGCGTGTGGGGAGTGGTGGGTGGCTGGAGATCAGGGGCGTGGGGAGTGTTGGGTGGCTGGTGATCAGGGGCGTGGGGAGTGTTGGGTGGCTGGTGATCAGTGGCGTGGGGAGTGTTGGGTGGCCGGTGATCAGGGGCGTGGGGAGTGTTGGGTGGCTGGTGATCAGGGGCGTGGGGAGTGTTGGGTGGATGGTGATCAGGGGCGTGGGGAGTGTATGGTGGCTGGTGATCAGGGGCGTGGGGATTGTTGGATGGATGGTGATCAGGGACGTGGGGAGTGTTGGGTGGCTGGTGATGAGGGGCGTGGGGAGTGTTGGGTGGCTGGTGATCAGGGGCGTAGGGTTTGTTATGTGTACGGTGATCAGGGGCGAGGATTGTGTTGGATGGCCGGTGATCAGGAGTGAGGAGTGTGTTCGCTGGCCGGTGGTCAGTGTCGTGGGGTGTGTTAGGTGATCAGGGTCGAGGAGTGTGTTGGGTGGCCGGTGATGAAGGGCGAGGAGTGTGTTGAGTGGCCGATGGTCAGGGGCGTGGGGTGTGTTGGGTGGTCGGTGGTCAGTGGCGTGGGGTGTGTTGGATTGCCGGTGGTCAGGGGCGAGGAGTGTGATTTGGGTAGAGTGATCAGTGGGATGTTTTGCGTGGCAGGTAATCAGGTACAAAAACTTTTCTTACCTGTTAGGATTTTTAAGTTGGTCATCACGGATTCCTCCTGTTAGATAAACAGGCAGATTTTTTTTTTATTTTGTCGCCTTTTATTAGTTCTTTTTTTTTTATTTAGACTACATGACCAGATTATTACCTTAACTATTGTCTTGTTGATATCTTGAACATTTTTTTTTCCCTTTTTCATGAAAATTTATTTTGATAGCATTCAACTGGGCAATTTACGTAACACACACATGCATACATAAAAAATCATGACTCACTATTTTCTACTGAAGTAACTTTTAAGAACCTCCATATTTCTTCTATATCCCTATTGCTATCGTCTTCTCCCTGATCCGTATGTGCAGGAAGGGACAGGCCACAATGATTACCTTCTCTTGCTGAGTCCGACAAGCAAGTGGACCGCGGCGGGCAGCGCGAGGCAGCCAGTGAAGAGTTTGTGATAAGGGCGAGGCTTTGGTCGAAGCGTGTTTTCCCTCCGTGGTTCTTCCATTTACATATGAATAGAGTATTGGGGGAAAATGAAAGCGCGAATGGAATATAGAAATGTGAGTATGAATACTGAATTGCAAAAGTCAAACTTTTAAGCCTTGCATGGAGCTGTCTGTACCTTGGTGACGCTGCTTCACGAATATTGCAAGAAAAGTCAGTAGATCGATATATGCAGAAAAAAAAGAAGCTTCAATTGAGAGATGCGAAATGTAATATAAAAAATAAGCAAGCATTTAAAAAAAAATATTAAAAACGGCATCAGCCTCGTCAGAAATGACTTTCACAAAATATCATGACAGTTTTACTTGATGGGTGCACCGAAGACAATAGTGCAATAACTGTTCATTTGAATAGGGTTGTTCTTCTCTTTGCATGATATTATGTCCTAATTTTTCTCAGTTAGAAATGTAATATCTTGTCCAGTATGGTCCAATATGTTTTCATTTGTCAAATAAATAAAAAAAAACGTCATGGCCCTCGTCACTTGAAAACTCTTCTTCCAGGTGTATTTGATGTCTTATGATCCTTCGGAGATTTGTCGTTCCTCATCTTTCCTTTCGTCATTAAAACTTTGATTCGTTGCCGACACACTTCCTAGGGAAACTTATCCGTTACCATCAACAGAAATACCCT